>NW_027176506.1:780428-837928 GCF_023349555.1 Cebidichthys violaceus | reverse complement strand
ATATAGAGATATACAGAGATAGAGATATAATATATATATATATAGAGAGATATACAGAGATATATAGAGATAGAGATATATAGAGATACATAGAGATAGATCTATCTATGTCACAGACATCTGGAGAACATGTCATTGACATAAAAGAAAGCTAAAATAAATTTCTGTCTGTGTGGACATCAGACGCAAGCGAGCTACAGCAGTTCAGTGAGGCAGCCATCACGCACTGCTCACACAGGCAGAGGAGCCCACGCGGGATTCAAGTGAGGATTGCAGACAACTTGGACACGAGTCGATACCTTCTCTCCAATCTCGGTCTCGTCTCCAGCTGGAAGGATCTCAAGGTCAGGCTGAAGCGCACACGCCTCCACCACACGCCGGTACCAGGCCTCTCTCCTCTCCTGACCAAACATTATGTTGTCTTTCAGCGTGGCATTCTGGATCCAGGCCTGCTGGGGAACGTAGGCCACTGAACCCTGCAGGGAGACAAACGCATTGGAAAATGTCATGGCATTCTGTAGTTGATGACGAGCAGTCAGACAGAGCACATTCCTGCTTCCAGAGGATGAACCACTCTGTTATAATGTCGCCACGCCCCATCGGTGTGCAATATTGTGAACAGCTTTTAGACTGAAATGATCCTAGCCACTCACATTAATGGGAATGCAGAATGATGTCATTAAATAGTTTGTTTCACTAACTCTGACTGCCTTCTGCCACCACTTCAATCCTGTGAGCTGGCCAGACTTAAAGTGAACTTCTTGGCTCCATTTCCGAGTAAATGTAATTAAATTGACACTGGTGAGTGTTCTGTCTGCATGTCGGTGTGTGTGTGTGTGTGTGTGTGTGTGTGTGTGTGTGTGTGTGTAAACTGTCTTGTCTTATTGATTTTGCCTCTGAGACGCAGAGCACTTTATGAAGAAGAACTGTAAAGGAACAACAGTCATGAAGGGCCTGCGCTCCTTTAATCGAGGTTACTCGGCGTTGGGAAAGCAGCAGACAGTGTGTTTGTGTGAGAGAGCCAGAGCAGCCACCTTGACCGACACGGCTCCTTCCAGCTTGTCCATCTCTCCGAGCAGGGCCGACAGCAGCGAGGACTTTCCCGAACCCACGTGTCCCACCACAGCCACCAGAGAGCCTTCTGGGATACACACATTCAGCCTGCAGAGACACAGGGACATTCAACGCACCTCACTTCATTTAACAAATAATCAGCTTCATTTCTTAATCAAGAAACAATGACATACTTATTAAGTAACATGTAGTGCAGGTGTGACCCCTAATAGTCGACCATCTACCTGGTTAGAATCTTAGAGATGAATCGTCACAGTGGCGGAAAAATGCAGTAATGAAAGAAAGGATCATTCCACTCGGGCTACATGGGGGTGTTGTCTGACTTTACATTGAAGTGCTTGGTTACTCCCAATAAATCATGACATAAATCCCCCTCTTGTATTGACATTGCTTTAGAAAGGGACGTCAGTATGGACAACAGGGACAGCAACTCTTTCATCCTACCTTTGGGCATGAGAGTGATGTTTCAAATAGACACAAACTAATTGTGAATCTTTTCAATGAAGTCGTGTGCACAAGCTGGTATTTTGAACATTACATTTTGCTTTTTATTTTGTCATGTACGTGAATGCGCTGAAGCATCCAGAGGAAAGGTGACACTAACCTCTTGAGCGTCGGTGATTCGGCTCTGGACCAGCTGAAAACTCCATCCACTATGGAGATGCTGTGTGAGGCTGGGGGAAGAGAGGACGCATGTTGGGATACTGTATGAAGCGCTTTCACACTACTTGTCATCATTCACCCGCTCATACACAGATGGGAGGGGCTACCGCGCCCACTATCGGGACTAACTAACATTCACACACCCTAGGCACAGCTACGGGAGCATTTTTGGGGTTAAGTGTCTTGCTCAAGGACACATGGACATGCGACCAGCAGAGCCGGGTATCAAACCGCCGATCCTTTAAATGAAGGACGACCCAGCTCTCCACTAAGCCACAGTCGCCCAAGAAAAAGGATCTACACAAGCAGTAGATAAGAACTCACAGCCGGCTGCCACTTTGTGCTCGACGCTGTCCTCCTGAAGCTCCTCGTGTGAAAGAAACACCCTGAGCCGCTTCAAGGACACGCTGGCCTGAAGAACGACACAGAGGGAGGAGACCCACTAAGACCAGTGGCAAGATGCACAACAGAGTAGACTCACAGGCAAAACTGTGTCGCTGCACAGACGCATTATTCTCCTCACATTTATTTATTCTCCTCACATTTATTTATTCTCCTCACATTTATTTATTTATTCTCCTCACATTTATTTATTTATTCTCCTCACATTTATTTATTCTCCTCACATTTATTTATTTATTCTCCTCACATTTATTTATTTATTCTCCTCACATTTATTTATTCTCCTCACATTTATTTATTTATTCTCCTCACATTTATTTATTCTCCTCACATTTATTTATTTATTCTCCTCACATTTATTTATTTATTCTCCTCACATTTATTTATTTATTCTCCTCACATTTATTTATTTATTCTCCTCATATGTATTTATTTATTCTCCTCACATTTATTTATTCTCCTCACATTTATTTATTTATTCTCCTCACATTTATTTATTTATTCTCCTCACATTTATTTATTTATTCTCCTCATATGTATTTATTTATTCTCCTCACATTTATTTATTCTGCTCACATTTATTTATTCTCCTCACATGTATAAGTGTAATAGAGCTGAATCATTGTGAAGCTGGGCACTGAACTAATAACATCACATTCTTTAACATGAAACACAGGTCAGTACAGAAATAGAGGAGTTCTTTTTTTGTCTAACCCCATGTGATGCTTGACAAAAGTGTTTAATTTTAGTAGGAACATTTTTCACTAAATTGAGCAGTTGACATTAGTAAAGGTGAATCAACAATGCTGAGGTTAGTACGTAAAAAGAAAGTATACACCTACAAGAGAAGACAGCAGCCTAGTTCAGTAAAGGTGGAAAGATCTTCACAGTGAGCACATTTTAAAAAGGTCCAAACCTATGAAGGCAAATCACCGTCAAAATCTGAAATCAAATCCAATCAAACAGCCGCCCGTGTGTTTCACTTTGTCGAGTGCTTTTACATCACTCCACGAGGGAAACTTTACTCTGCTCGCTCGCTCCAGTTTGTCTTTTTGACAGTAAGTGGGTGGAGCCAGTCTCTACATCTAATTGGTTACAATCCTCGTCTTTGCACAGACCGGATATCACTGTGACACTGACTCAGATTCTCAGATTGCACTAATAATAATAATAATGCAGTAATAATGTACATCTTACTGCACGGCTACTTTTACTTTCTGCACTTAAAGTACATCTTGCTGATCATAACATACTTGACTAAGGTTTTGAATGCAGGTATTTACTGGTAGTGGATTGTTTCATCAGTATTAGTACGTTTACTGCAGTGAAGGATCTGAATACCTTTTCATCCACTAATTACTTGTCAGTGATTGAAGTTGGGCAAACAGTTCATATAGAAACAGTGGTTCCTAACCCTGGATCCAGATCCTTGAGCGGGTCCAAATTGTTGCTCATATTATGTACAACTCCATGATATCTCTTCTGTAAACACACCAGTATGATTCAATATGATCACATCATGTTTGAATCATTTCAGATCAAAGAGCTTCTTTGAGCTGTTTGACTATCAAACACACATTGTCTGGAATAGAATGATGAGTGAATTTAAATCAATCTGAGCAACTTGACTCCATTTACAAGAGAAACACATTTTGAATTATTGTATTTCAAAAAGCTATTCACATCGTTTGTATTTCATCAGCCTCTACAGTCTGAACACTTTACAAAACCTGTCAGACAAATGTAGAACATGGTGAGTAGTGGAGGATTGAGAACCACCTCTAACAGACCTAGGGTCTGTGTCACAGTGATATCCGGTCTATCCGAAGACGAGGATTGTAACCAATAGATGTAGAGATACAACGGAGACTGGCTCCGCCCACTTACTGTCAAAAAGACAAACTGCAAGCGAGCGAGCAGAGTAAAGTCCCTCTACCTCACTCGAGAGGGACTTTCGCTCATGGAGTGATGTAAAAGCGCTCGACAAAGTAAAATGTGCCTTCATACAAACCGTGTGAAACTCCTGCAGCACAGAGTCAGAGACATACGTAGGAGCGTAGAACGAGAGCAGCCTGGTACAGCTAACCAGGCAGGAGAACTCTTGGTTTGACTTTGACCTCTGAAATGAGTGCGTTGAAACACACACAGTTAACTTTGATAAGTAACGGCTATAAAAAGATACAAATATTTGTATCATTTGATTACACCATCATTTTAGTTTATTTAAAAATGCGCCTCCAAAGAGTATCTTACAGAACTCTGGGCAGACTGCTTAAATAACAACCACTGAAAAAGAAGCTAAACAAACGGTTCTACCATGAGAGCACAGCTGTCCCTGCCTCATGGTTTCACCAACAGCTCTAGAAAGCCAGTGTCCATCGGGTCTGACACCAGCTCATGTGTGTGAAGACGTACAGAGCTTTATTGTGCGCACACATCATTTCTACGTCTTGCCTCAGTAGTGGGAGATTGACAAGGACTGATTGAGTTCCAATTGATTCAGTCACTAATGTCCAAAGATGTTCAGATTGTGTCCCACTAGTTCCCCAAGAACCACAGAAACCCAGCAGCAGCAGCAGCAGCAGCACTGTAGAACCACAGTGAACCGCTCTCCTACGAGTCCCGCCTCCTGATGCCCTGAGCTCACAGCAGACAGGCAGCGGAGCGGCTAGGTGACGCCACGACACCATGTTTTATATCGTTTCAATAATTCAGAGAACATATGCTGGATCGGCCCTCACAAATTAGAAAAACACTTTTTCTCACTACCCTCTTGTGACATCGTTTTGGTTTCACTGAGCCTCGTTTTGCAGACGTTGAACAGAAGAGACCAAAGAATGGAACCTGAGGAAAGTGGTTTGTGTGCTCAGGTGTGTAATTACTTGACAGAGTGGGATTCAAACCGGTTTAGCACTGTGCCAGAAAGTCCAACCCAGCTTTCCGGTCTGTCTAGTAATAGAAAACCAAGACCCAAAGTTTCCTCTGTGTGTCTCAGTGGAGGTCAGTCAAGACCTCACAAGGACCAGTGTGGAGGGCTAGGGGGGTCTATTGGCAGACATGGAACGTAATAGTCACAATGAAGTGAATGATGAGTGAATGATCACATGAAACCTTGAAAACTGAATATTTGCAGTTTGCATAATCTGGTTGAACTTAATCTACTCGTTCTGCTCTTGAAGCACACGTCATCCAAGAGAACCAATTAAAAGAGATCGAACTGTCAAGTAGTCATATTGACATTTAAGGTGTGTCGATTGATTCACAATGTCTACTCATGCTCCGAACAACATGGGAGTAAACATTCCACCGAAAAGTTGCCAGAAGCTGCCGGTAGCCTTTGAGCTGCACAGTTTTCCTCAGTCTATAGCTAGCTGCTTCATCTGCTCAAGTTAATGATAATAATACCAATAACAATCTCACAGTCAGATGTGTCAACACCTGGACAAATGCAACCAAAACTACCGGCATGAGGAGACACCAGTAGAGGGATTAAGTGGCTTTTGGTTGGTTATTCAGATGAAGGAGTCCTTTAGAACGTTCTGGAGGAGTCCTCCGTGTGGCATTTCACCTGCAAAGCCTTCCGATCCAGAGATGGTTAACCAGGACATGCTTTGATGAGACTGGGAATGTGATTTGTGCAGATCCAGATGTGATCACCTATAGCTCTCCTGATGTTATCTTGACAGCTGAGCTCTATCACCAAAGTCAAACACTGGACCTCTTCCATTCCCTATCTTCATCCTCATTGAACACCAAACATGAAAGGCCGTGCTCCACAGCGGAGACAACCACGGAGGCTCACTAACCTGCACCATACTACTGATGACCATCGGCAGCATGTTGAGAGGAAACCGCAGGATGTTGAAGAGCGCCAGTGACACGAAGGCCTTCTGGGCATCGAGCACGTTGCGCTCGTCAATCAGCACGTACACAGTGAAGGTCGACAGGGCAACCTGCACAGTGACACAGCAGGAGGGAGACACCAACATGATATTACAGTCCTGTTCAATTGATTGTGATGTTTCTATATACAGAAAATGAGATAAGCAGAGTCCTTTTCCCTACAAAAGTTATGACTTTCAGACACTTGATCATCTTGTCATCTTTTCCAGTCTGTATAGGTGCTGCTGCCTGCTTGGGTGTCTGCACCAGCTGGACTACATGACGCCATGTCCACATGACGAGATGAAATGATCTACGCACTTTTCTGTCTTCATTGTGGTGCATGTCTGACCTTCTGTGTTGGACTCACCAGGAAAGGAGCACAGATCCAGGTGAAAGTGGACATGGCACCCAGGTAGGCAGTCTTCTTCAGGACCTGCAGCTCACTCTCACGGATCTCTGACACCTTGTCTTTGAAGGCCAGCTCCCAGGCGTACAGCTTCAGAACCTTGATGCCATTCAGCATCTCATTCATCAGCTTGATGCGATTGTCTTTACTCTTCATCTGAGCAACCTGCTCAATAGACACAATGTCAAGAAACAAAGGCACGTCAGACAATGCTGCAAACTGACACTAGCCCGACTGTGACCCTGGTGGAAGAGGACCTCTGTGCGTGTTCCCTCTGTGCATGAATGAAAACAACACCACCAACACACCATCCACAGGTCGTTGAGCCACCTGAACACTAGAGGCAGCAGAGGCACTACATGAAGCAATCATGAAGCTTTGTATGGCTTTAGGAAAGATGTGTGTGAAAGTGTGTGTCTGTGGAGAAGTCCCACCTGGTAGGTTTTGGTTTTCATGGCGATGACGGCATTAATGGGAACCATGAGAACCATCA
The DNA here is from genome assembly GCF_023349555.1 of Cebidichthys violaceus. Classification (NCBI taxonomy): domain Eukaryota; kingdom Metazoa; phylum Chordata; class Actinopteri; order Perciformes; family Stichaeidae; genus Cebidichthys; species Cebidichthys violaceus. The sequence goes on along the minus strand of NW_027176506.1, from coordinate 831,005 downwards.
CAGCCACTCCAGCCAGCACGGACGGACCCAGGTTCTGCACAGCAACAGATCAACGCTACAATTACCGCCTTATGGTCATGTTGTAGTTTACATCCATCTCATACGCAACGCTTCCATCTGCAGCTGTTCAACCAACAACAACACATCAGCCCTCATGTTCACTGGAAGCATTTCAGAAGCGTCATCCAGCAACACACCCGTGGTTTTGATCGCTGCTTCATTGATGTGGTACCATATACCTCGTCATACATATTGTACATCATACATCATACATACATACATACATAGTGTACCTACGTACAGACAGAGGCAGAACTTATGTTTGCAGCTTCACGTTTTTTACTTGCTGTCCATATAGTCAATCACAAAAATGGCCAATTTCATGACATTATTAGCAAAGTTCCTGGATGGCTGCTGGTGCTAATTTGCTGTGTTCCAGATGTTTGGCTGAGAAACATGAAAAAAAGACAAAAGCCTATACATAAAAGAAAGAAATAAAAACACGCTAACAATATATTACTCTTACTTAGCAAAGTATCAAAAAACATTGTTTTAATCACCATCTCACAACTACACTGCTGAACCACTGTGTCTTTAAGTGTTGAGCTGTACATATTGGTTTCACGTAGTTCTGTTTATTTCTTTGTCAGCTCTGTTCCAGAACCGACCCCCGCATCATGTCCCACCACAGCAGGAGTTCACGTTCACGTCACTGCAGGCTGCCGGTCAAGTGTTTACGTCGGCAGTCCAAAATCTGCCCCGGTGAGACTACCTCTGTTAGTGAGCTGGGACCAGTGTGCTACAGCGTCTACAGTTGCTCTGTAACCCTACCTGCCAGAGAAAGTAGAGGGCGAGCACCACCTGCAGAGGGGCGGACCATATCATGTTGATGTAAGTGATGAGGTCCATGAAGCGCTGAGCGTCCACCGACATCAGGTTGACGATCTCTCCCACCGTAGAGGTGCGGCGCGCTGCGCTGCTTATAACCAAGGCCTGAAAGAGCAGAGTCAAAGCCAAAGCATGCAGCTGACCGGGAGAACAACTGTGACATCCAACAGAGGACACTTAGCTTACTGAGAGTTTGAATCAACTTAGGTTTTTACTTTTACAAAAACCCAATTTAAAGCTGGACTTAAACACGTCCTCGCTCACTATGCAGTCTGAGCTTTTAGTCTTCATTGTATACCTAGTCTACACCAAAGACATTTAAGAAATGACAGGTATCCCCGTACCTTCCTGTAGACAGCTCCTATGATGGCAGTGCGCAGACGCATGCCGGACACAAAGCACACGTGAAAGTACTTCTGGAGGATGAGCGACTGCACACAGGTGCATATGAAGAGCAGAGCCGTGTAGAAGTAACCGTGCCAGTAGGGGGCACTGGAGTTGTTGACGAAGCGAATCAGCAGCCTGGACATGTCGAGTGAAGAGAATGAGCATATTAACACTTCGTCATAATGAAATCACCAACGAAATGTTGGTTTGATCTTCACGAGCCTTTCAGAGAGCTGTGAGCTCGGTCTCAGGTAAAGGGAAGCGCTGCTGCTGATTATGAGACTGTCCATTCTGGGCTAGAAGGTCGGTGTATTCAGGAACTACTTAACAGCTGAACTAAAGAGAAAGGTCTTTGCCTCTTTCACAGACAGCGGCATGTGTCCTAGGAGGTCTAGGTCTCAGCCTGAGTCCAGCCCACAAAGACTAAACCTAAGGGGGTGTTCAGGCTGGCCTCGTCTTTCTCATCTCTAGGACACGTCCCATGGCTGGACGACAGAGTTGTAAATACCAGTGGAACTGGATTCATGTTTGAACTCATCCAAACATGAATCTGTCCATCATCTTAATAGTTCAGCATTGTATGCAAGATAACAGGTATGTTTATGCCCAGTTTAATGTAAAACACAACATATATAGTCGGGGGTCCCTGCTCCATCGCTCTATCAGTTTGGGGGTCCTTGGCCTGAAAAACGTTGGAGACCCCTGCTGTAAACAGCTGTGTATGCATATTATGCTTCACTAAAAGAGTAATCAACGGGTCAGTGAGGATTTACCCATCTAATATAAAGGAAGCACATCTGCTCTGTGCTGTCCTGACAGAATATACCAGTATGCGTTAAGCTTGGGACATCTCCAGGACATGTGTGGGGGTGGCAGGTTCCTCTTAGCACCGGTTGCAGGTAAAGTCCAGGACAGCTTAGCCTTTGACCAGTGGAGCCGTGAGGCGGTTTTCTTAGTCCAGAATGATATAGTCTGCATGGAGAGGTGGCGCCTTCGCCTGCCCCAAACTTTTCCATTTGACCCATATAATGCAAGTTATTGTGTATGGAAGGTGCATGTATGAACCCCAGACGCATCAATGATTCATTTCATATGAAACAGATAATGCTGCAAGGCAACGTCATTCCTTTAGAAAGTGTCAGAAAAACGTTCTCACCGGAGGATCTCAGGCCCAACGAACATGAGGACGTCCTGGATGATCTTATAGAGGCAGGAGATGAGGAAGTAGGGCCCGAAGGTTAGGCACAGGGCCCAGAACAGGGAGGGCTCCTTTGTCTTCTGGGCTTTTACGATCAAGATCTCGGACTCCTCCACAGCTCGGACCTCTTTGCCCTCGCTGTGCGTGGCTTTCTTGGGCGAGTACAACGTTTTCTGCTCCGTCCTGAAAGGAGACGATTGTAGGAATGGCAGACCGCTTTAATAACGTATTCTAAGTAAAACAGGTCGATAGGAGAGTCGTCTACGATTCATGTGTTCTTCTTCTCCATTCAGTGGACCTGTAGTCCAAGATGAGATCTATTGTGAAAATAAATGAAACGTGAAAGTGAGGCATTTTAGGTGTTGTAAGTTGAGACTTCAGACCGAAGCTGCTCGCCAACACATCTCATCAACACCTCTGCGTACCAAAGGAGAGCACTATATTCCTCTTCCTATGCAGTGTGAGCAGGGTAACAATGTGGAACACTTTCTGGATGTTTGGTTGAAGTGGTCGTGCTCTGCTCTGCTGAGCTCCTGACCTTTTGACTTTTTGGCACTCTGTGTTCCAGCGGCACACCAGCTGTGGGACCACTCTGTGGGAGCAGTCCTCAGAGTTCAAAGACCACAGGTCCTGCTCCTCCAGCGGGCGCCTGTAGCCCGTCACCATCATCCTGCGGAGACGAGAGGAGCCTTTAAATCAGACTAACAGTGGACATCATGCTCCATAGGTCTTCCGCACAACAGACTGTTGACATCCGTTTCAATAGCAGAGACAACATTCTACCGTGGGGAAGACTATGATTTACCCAGAAGCCTCAGCTCCTCCATGAGAAATGCTTATGACTGAGAGCACATTATTCAATTGTACTGTTTACCTTTAACAATGAAAGAAACCTGACCTGCAACTTGTTCTTGAATGATAATCAAATGCTAGAGAATATCATTTTCCCACCATTACTACCACGATCAGATGTTTGACCCTTAAATCTGACGGAGGATGGGTTCACAATTGATCAAGTCTGTCTTGAAGCAAAGTTTGTATGTAAAGACATGCTCGTAAGTGTGTGCTTACCTGGTGATCCACCAGAAGGATATTCTGGAGAGAAAATTAGCTCCAGGCTCAGGGCAGGGATTCTGAAGACACAAACGTTACCAAAAAGATATTTAAAAGCAGATTCATTGATCACAGAATGAGGTTTTTATTAACGTCTAGAAATCCCGCTCACCAATATGGACCCCGATTGTAAATAACACTTTTTCTCAGAGTCATCAAATCTGATAACTCTGACACAAAACACATTTTAAGTCTATAAAGTGCTTCGACAGAGCGCCTGGTGCTGTCTGAGGGGGGCCAGGTGCGCCAGGCTTCAGAAGCCTCGACTCTCCGGTACATACGAGCGATGTAGTCTCACCGAGTCTTTGATGGCTTCAGAGAAGAGAGGCGGCTGGTCCGTCAGGCAGGACAGGAACAGAGAAACCAGCAGCAGAGCATAGTAGACATAGAAGGTGGTGTACCTCCACACACACACCGTCGACGGCTGAAATCAAAAACATGACGGCGTTTGACCCGTGTGAGATATTCTTCTGTTTGTGGTACGTTTGCTTTAATCGAGGTCTCCCCTGAAGGTAACCGGTTATACTACTTACTTATTACACGTGCCAAACCAGACCAGTCACATATCTGTAGGTTCATGATTAACTCTATTAATCCAACTGTAGTTCAGCCCTGCTCGTTCAAGACTGACCTGGTCCAGGGCCTGGAAGATCTTGGACCTGAAGGTGACCGTGGCACACAGCAGTGCCAGCAGCCAGTAGATCAGCATCACTCCAGACGACTGAACCCCTTTCATCCGTTCATACTGGATCAACAGGGTGGCCAGCAGCTGGAGCACAAACACATTCAAACACCATAGTAGACAAAAGATACACACCTCACTGGAAACAAAGGAAAGCAGCTCTACCACATTGTTCTGCAGTGTTTAATGCTTCCCTTTCTTCTCGTTAAAAGACCGCAACCTTCTCTTAAACAAGGGGCGGACTACATATCCCATCAGGCCTTGGAACGCTCTGCAATTCCATTGGAGGAAATGGATCAGTGATCCATGTTGCCTGTTGCAGTGCAGACAAAGATAACTGAAGCCTACAGGGCCCTGTTCCAGCGCATCAGAACCACACCAGAACCATGGACCGCTCTTTACCGTGTGCAAATAAACTATACTCACAGAGAAAACATGCAGGCTGAATTTCTCTTTGACACGTTTAATCTTCACGACACAGTCAAAAAAAATCTAAACTAAAACAACATCTGAACTGAAATATTCCAGAATATACATAAACACGTAAACAGAACCTCTAAACATTGTTATGATGAATCCACATAGAGGCTACAGGGTGAAGCCTTTCTATGTCAATGACAAAGGAGAACTCTCACCATGGTGAAGCCCAGTAAGGTAGGACTGACTAGGTGGACGGGTGCAGGGACAGCGCTGCCATAACTTCTTTCCCAGAAAGAGAAGAAAACATCCGACCAGCAGACGATCCACAGTAGAAGACCAACCGCCTGTGGAGAGAAGAGCAACGCACAGCGTCCTGTTTCATGGAAACCAACGTTATACTAATGACGCACTCTGAGAGAGAGAGAGAGAGAGAGAGAGAGAGAGAGAGAGAGAGAGAGAGAGAGAGAGAGAGAGAGAGAGAGAGAGAGAGAGAGAGAGAGGAGAGAGAGAGACAGACACAGAGAGAGAGAGAGACAGAGAGAGACAGAGACAGAGAGACAGAGACAGAGACAGAGACAGAGACAGAGAGAGAGAGAGAGAGAGAGAGAGAGACAGAGAGAGAGAGAGACAGAGAGAGACAGAGACAGAGAGACAGAGACAGAGACAGAGACAGAGAGAGAGAGAGAGAGAGAGACAGACACAGAGAGAGAGAGAGAGAGACAGAGACAGAGAGACAGAGACAGAGAGAGAGACAGAGACAGAGACAGAGACAGAGAGAGAGAGAGAGACACACACACACACAGAGAGAGACACACAGAGACACACACACACACACACACACAGAGAGAGAGACACACACAGAGACACACACACACAGAGAAAGACACACACACAGAGACACACACAGAGAGAGAGACACACAGAGACACACACACACAGAGAGAGAGAGAATCGAAACAGGAAGACGGAAAAAAAACATGGCAACCAAAATAAAAGTGAACGTGTGGTCACCACTCTATGGACAGAAATGCACTTCCTCCTACAAAGTAAAACATGAAATGTCATAAGGAACACTTTACTTTGACAAGTTCAACTCTATGATTTCAAAGAGCGTTTTGTTTTGTGCGTCCTCAATCGTGCATTTGTCACACTTTTCCCTCTTCCAGTGTTCATTGCCGACACGTCAGACAAACCACTTCTCTATTATAAGCTGAGCTTCACACACACACACATCTCACGGATGACATATTCACTAGTGCAATTACAAATAAGAGAACACAGATTGGCATGGAGAGCAGGAATAATAAAACAAATGACATTCTCACAATGGGACAAAATACCCCCCGACACAATCACATGACTCACAGTTTTAGCTTTGTTAATGTGACTCATACATATGTAGCCATGGTCGTGGCTACGGAGGTAGAGGAGGTAGATGGGGGCACATATCCAGAGGTAAAGGCATGGCAGCCACACCAGGACAGTGTTCTGGAAGCACTGGGTGAAGTCTGGGTTGGCAGTGTACCAGGTCCGGTTCCAATCCTGGTAGAGGGAAGAAGAACACGCTGAGATGTTAGGGACTTAAAGGGAACGAACATGAACACATGAACCTTTCCTCCAGAATAGGGTACAGAAACAGAGCTTTTCTGTTTGATCTGAAGTCCCCGTTCAAAACCGCAATGTTCTATTCTGGCCACTAGGAGCAGAGCAACAGCCAAACGGCGACAGATACACGACATCATTCTACTCGCTTACAAACGCTGGTGATGAAGTGTAGGGCCATGCTGCTGTGAAGCCAAAACAATGAGCTTTGAAAATGTCCAAAGACGAGAGCCAGGAGGGTCGCATCTTCCTTCAGCTTAGTAACGGATCCGCAACAGCTGCGCTCTACAGCAGCGTTAGTCTTCCTGGGGTCCACAGACCACGGCTGTATGAACACAACCGGATACAGCGTAGGAGGAAAAAGCTCCCCGGTGTGCCGGGCCAGAGGCCGAGAGGGCATTAGAGCGCAGGAAGCTCTGTCCGGGGGCATCGGGGTAGAGGCACGGGAGCCCCGGTCCACTGCACCTCAACCCTGAACCACAGCCCGGGCACGAGCTGGGTCACACTCTGCGTCTGTAGCTGGGAGACGCAGGCAGACACGTCACGCACAAGACTTTAACATCTGGACAGCACAGAGCACCAGGAGACACGTCCCGTGTGTGGACATCCGGGGGATCACAGAACCACGGTTACATTCGTAACTCACGTTGGTGCCACAGTGGCTCCGGTGCCTACAGTTACTGTGATGTGGTGCTCACTTACAATGATATTCGCCGCAGCACATTTAAGATGCGGCTTGAAAATCGTCGATAATGTTGAATGTGTGACGACGTGTTCGGTGAGCACCCCGGTACGGACCCCGGTACGGACCCAGGTACCTTTGAGAAGCTGTCGGGACGCAGCAGCGGGCAGTTTGAGGACGGTACCGCGCAGGTTCTGCTGATGCACACCAGCCTCAAACCCGTTCTGCTCCCCCCCACAACGACACGATGTGAGCTCCGTGACAGGACAGGACAAGTGTCCCCGGTGAGGTCTGAAACATTTGGATCGAGACTCGGAGTGCTCGGTATTAACGTTAAGCATGGAGACACCGGCGGCTCGTGCTTAAGCCGGTTATTCAACCAGGTTGCCGTTACTGTGACACAGAACAGCGGTGGTGGAGTGAGTAATGAGTGGGGTCTATTAGCATGTGCCGGGTAGCTAATAACAACAACCGGACAGAGTTGTAATAGAAAGGAAAAGAAACACAGGTCGTGAAAATAAACGTACCCAAAATGGATCGGAACTGTCCACACTGCAGAACTTGTCAAGCCCCATTCGCAGCGTCGCAACAGAAGTTTAAGCCCCGGCTGGTTGGAGTGTTTTGCACGCAAAGCTTTCGTTTTGTAACCTGAGGTTAAAGCGGAAGGTTGCTTCCTCGTCTTCTTCGTTGGTAGTAGATAAAGCCACGTGAGAGGTGTATACTGCCACCTGCTGTGCAGTGTGCACCGCTGCGTGTAGCGCCGTGGCTCAGTGAGCATCTTCTCCTTTCACGACTGAACGTTCACATTTAGTCTAAATCCCGTGAACCAAGCTTGACCGCAGTGGGTTTTTATCCTCTCCCTTGAGTTAATAGCATATCTTCATTTTAGAGGTAATCTAAGAAACCACAGCTCTGCTGAGTCAACACACACATTCCTCTCTGTGTCTTTAACCTCTTCAAATGGGCACGTGGCACTAATTCACGTCGATGCCACATGAATTCATTTTAATTAATTTATGAATCCATGGGATTTAATAGCTCATAAGTGTTTTAGCAAAACAAAAATGAACATATATTAATAATAAAGGGGTAACCACCCTGGGATCAGGGACCAATAACTAAACTGTTGATTAAGTCTCAAAAGGGGTGTGTGGTGGAAAATATTCCTATACTGAAATACATAATACCAAAATCCAGGTTGTCTTTAAGTATTTATTCTCTGCACAGAGAAGGTTCAGTCATCACACAGAATGCGTTCAGTCTCAGTGAGGAAGAACCAAGAAGAAAGTGATCAAGCTTTCTTTATACTGAGCAAAGGTGGCCAACGGTACAGACATCTCAGTCTCAGACTTCTGGTCTCAGACTGATGGAGCAACATTCAAAAACAAACAGACAGCAACCAAAACCAGCGGCCCAAAGGCCGTGGTGCTGGAACATTCTCATACAACACAGTTAGTTATCTTCATGAACAGAGAGGGAGAATTCTTCTTCTGCTCAACAGAGACACGCTGAAGTCCAACAAAGTCCAGAGCAAAGTGACTGATGCATGAGTACAATATACTGAGTAGAAATGTATACTACGTAGAAAATACCATTACAATCCTCCCCTTGATCATTTCATTAGATCACTACAATAGTATATATTCTCTGCTAGAAGTGAGAACATAAGTCAATAATATTTCATAACGATTTTAGTTAAGGACATCATTAACAACTAGCATAGGAAGGTGTTGGTGAGCTGTCTTTGTGTAGTGAAAACACCAAGCCTGTGGAGGAAACAATCTGTATCATAGTTGTGAAAAGTGTCTAATTGTGCAGTCGTTAGAACAGAGTGCTCATGGGAATACAGGAGGAGTGGATGGGACACTGATTTGTTGATGGCTCACACTGAAGGACAGTCTAACAGACGGATTGACACGTACCATCATCTGGACAGTTCACTAGTTAGTTTGGTTAACATTGACAGACGAGACTAGAGAAGTTTACTGACGTGTAGACAGAATAATTAAGATGTTGAAACAGATTTCGTTGTAGCCTGTCGTCAATCAGGGGCATATCAAAACATCAACACATAATACTCAAAATGGTTTACATATGCACATCATTAATCAATAAGGTTCAGGCATTAGCTTAACCTGAGCTGAGATGAGGTGAAGCACAGACCCTCTCTGTTGAACAGTGTCATAAGACAACATATCAGTGAGTTTCATAACAAACAATAATCAAACAACTTAAACAATTTGTAAGAAATTCTATCATATTACCATAATGCACATTCAGAATCAAGTGTCAGTTTAATCGATTACTTTATCAGGTAAACTAAAGAAAAGCACGAGCTGTTTTATGAGATCATATTTCTCAGATAACAAGCTGTAATTAAAGCTTCAAGCAGCATTGATCGGGCCCTCGCAACGTCACACACGTCAAGGGTACTGGCAGGACTCTGGTTGATGCGGCAATGCATTTCTGTGACCATCATACACTGCATGCACAAGTTAGATGATATTTCCTGCGTCAACCAGCAGCATAGCAAGACCATGTTGCCAGGTCTGATTGTATTTGGACTTACATGAAAGTTAACAGAACAGCAGTGTCATTTGTTTTTACTTGAACACTTTAATTTGACACTGTTTTCATTTTAAGCTCTTCTGTAACTTTAGATTGTAGTGTGAAGCATTCATTGTAACATTTAACCTGATTCTCATGTAGAAGCTCTAGACAGATCATTTATACTAATGCCCACTGACATGGTTTGAAAAACACTGTTGATTAACTTTTGTTCTCCAAGCATCTTAGTTTGCACATATTTAGATCAGAGAAGTCTTTTTCTCATGGTGTGCCCACAAACCCTGTTTGGGCCGCTGTTATTATAGAATTCTGTTTACGTCTGTGGTTGCCAGTAGGTGGCGCTATGACTATGAGTTAATATTGGCATGCAGAAGTCCTAAAATCACGACAGCAATCAAGCATGTCAAGTTTGGGGCAGTTTTGACAAAGTAAGGTTGAGTTACAAAAGCTTGATGGATGATGTTGAATCATGTAAAATTGCCGCGACACCAAGTCCATGTTATCCGATGAAACATCAAGCTTTTAGTAACCTTTAATCGTTAAGGTCTTTAGGTTGTTCTGACCAAATTCTAAGCTGATCGGATTATTTCCCTAGGAGGAGTTCGTAGTGCAGCACCTGGAAAAGGAAATAAAACCACAAGAAATTCATACAAAATTCAAATTGGCTGACTTCCGGTTGGGTTTAGAGCATGGACCCCTAAGACTTTTTTTTAAGTCTACATGTGATACACCTGCTTACTTAATTTCATACATCTAGGTGAAACGTACTGCGAGGGCTGCATCGTTGAAATATTGTAGGGGGCGCTATCGAGCCGAGTTGCCACTCTGAAGCATTAAAATCACATCAGATAACTACATTCAGGATTTTAAATGTGTGTGACAAGTTTGATTTTGTTTTGAGTATTTTTAGCCCCTCAAAAACACCTTTGTTTTTCATGGCGAGGAATGCATCGCCACGGCAACGGCATTTCACGAAACAACAAGCTTTGAGTAACTTTTAATCACAAAGGTCTTTAGATTGTTCTGACCAAATTCTAAGTTGATCTGATTAGTTCCCTGGGAGGAGTTCGTTAAAGTAGAGCGCCTGGAAATTGAAAAAACGACACTAGAAATTCAGACTAAATTCAAAATGGCTGACTTCCGGTTGGGTTTAGGGCATGGCCCCAAGAGACTTTTATTTAAGTCCACATGTGATACATGTGCCTACCAAATTTTGTTAATCTATGTGAAACGTACTGCGAGGGCTGCTTCGTCGAAATTTTGTAGGGGGCGCTATTGAGCCGATTTAACACTCTGATTGAATAAAATCATATTATAGAACTACATTTTGGCCTTGTGATCTGTGTGTCAAGTTTGCTTGTGTTTCGAGCTTTTTTAACCTCTCCAAATGACCATCGTTTTTCACGGCAAAGACTGCGTTACCACGGCAACGGCGTTCGACGAAACATCAAAAGCTTAGAGAACTGGCATTATGAACTTCTTACATTTGTGTGGAACAAATTTGATGTTGATCTGATTTTCCAACTAAGAGAAACAAGCCAAAGTATAAAGACTTTAACTTACTGTTGCCAGTAGGTGGCGCTATGACTATGATTCAAAATTGGCTTGCAGATGTCTTCAGGCCTGGAGTTTAATCAAACATGTGAAATCTGGTAAAGATCTGATGATGCGGAGTCGAGTTACATCAGTTTATTCGTTCATGGCGAAGGATCGAAATTCGCAGAGCCGCCACGTCGCCACGCTTCGACAACTTCCTACAATTTTCACAATGAAGCATTATCAAGGTCTTAAGGCTTTTGTGACAAAATTTGAGAGGGATCCGATTAATCTGTGAGCAGTAGGGTGTCAAAGTACACAACCTATGACTTCCTGTTGCCACTAGGTGGCGCTATTACTATGATTCTAAATTGTCATATACATGTGTTCAGGGTCAGGATGTTATGACATATGAGAAATTTGGAGCAGATTAGGCAATGTACAGCCGAGTTACAACAACTTCCTGTTTCATGGCGAATGGTGTTTTTTTGCCGCCACGCCACGGACACATAGTTCGATAACTTTTTGATCTTTGAGTATTGTTTCACTGCCAAGGTCTCGAGAGCATACTGACCAAATCTGAAGGCAATCGGGTTTAATCTCTAGGAGGAGTTTGTTAAAGTACGGCGCCTTGAAACGGTCCAAAAACGTCATAAAATTCAAAATGGCCGACTTCCTGTTTGGTTTAGGATTACCTCCTTTTGACTTTTTTGTACGTCCCATCACGTTCCACATACCTACCAAATTTCATACAGCTAGGTGAAACCCAAAGTTGGGGCTACTCTGTAGGGGGCGCTATCGAGCCAAAATGTCATGCCGCAGCTGGACACCCCAATAATACTGGAATTTTCACCACGATTGAATTTTGTGCCAAATTTCAAAAGATTCCCAGTATCCCAAGCACCTCCTTTTTGCGATGAAACTGGTACGATAATAATAATAATAATAAAAAACATTAGAATAACAATAGGTCCTCCGCTCCGACTATGTCGGTGCTCGGGCCCTAATAATAAACATAAGTATTACACAGAAATGTCACTATTAAAGTACTACTACTCCTCTAAGGGAGGAAAACAGTCGGTATTGAAAACAAGTCACATGTTGCAGGATCGGCCTTTTTCCTTCTTTTCTAACAGCATGTCTACGGCTAATTTAAATCAGTTTAGTGTATTCATATCACATGTTATTTGCCGTTTAGTTAAATTACAAACCGTTTCTTTAATCTGATGGTTGCTGGTTTTCGGCTCTATGTTATTTGGTTGCCATGGTTTCTCATGCATCAATTATTAGGAAACACAATTATTATTGCACAAAAGTACAGAAAACACATTGAACCTCTTAGGCCACACCCATTCTGCAGATTACTATGAATGAGCGCCATCTTATTCACCTTAAAATAGGTCTTTTAACAAAATCTTGGAGCATTTGTTCAGAGCTCTGCTGCTCCTCATTTCTTTTTGACAGCTCTCGGTTTTTTCCCCGCTGTTTTACGTTTTTTTGACAACAGAGTCGTATCAAATAACCAGCTGGTTCCGATTTACAATCAAATCAAAAGATATTTAATAACAAACAGAAGCTATACAATTACAAACTGAATTACATTATTAATAACAAAACAAACAAATACATTTCATGAAAGTGAGGCCCCGTCCGGGCCACGAGGCATGTCTGCATCATGGTCAGGAGGAGGTCTGATTCTGAGGCCCTGTCCGGGCCACGAGACAGATACGTATATCTGCATCATGGTCAGAAGAAGGTCTGATTCTGAGCCCATGTCCGGGCCACGAGACAGATACGTATATCTGCATCATGGTCAGGAGAAGGTCTGATTCTGAGCCCATGTCCGGGCCACGAGACAGATACGTATATCTGCATCATGGTCAGGAGAAGGTCTGATTCTGAGCCCATGTCCGGGCCACGAGACAGATACGTATATCTGCATCATGGTCAGGAGAAGGTCTGATTCTGAGCCCATGTCCGGGCCACGAGACAGATACGTATATCTGCATCATGGTCAGGAGAAGGTCTCATCCTCTCCTGGGATTTACAGTTCTTTGTCTCCCAAGAGTCACATTCCTCAGCCCATCGATCTGCTCCACGATTGGCTGAAATCTGATAAGCTCCCCCTTGGATCCTGACCCATTGTCCCGGGCAGACACCTCCGTCAACTACCTTCTTCCCCCGCAGATTTACACCTTCTGACATTCCTCAAACCCCCATCACAGACACTCAATATACATTCAATGACCACACTCCTTGGTTACTTCCTAAACACACTGTGACACATAATATCCAGCACTAGGAATGCTTTAAAACTTAGAATTCCTCACAGCCCCCATAAAACCAGGTAACTCACCTCCGGCCTGGTTCATATAGTATGTCATATATCTGGCATCGTCGTGAATGTATGGGGTATACGCCATCATAGGAGTCTTTAGAAAAACTGATTTATCGGTCTAAAGTGTAGCTTGACAAACACTTTTCCGTGTGTTTGTTCTGGTCATTTTTTAGCGATATCTCAACATCGTCAATAACTCTTTTGGAGAGAGAGCAGCGTAGTGCGGCTTGTCATAAGTCAGAGTGGGGATACTTCGTTGTTCATCAGCAGCATTTATACAGCTCAGGAGCGATACATGGCCGTCACCCACTGGCTGATAATCCACTATGTCGCTATAAACAGATATATATTATAACGACCTGCGTGAATGTTGGCCGGGTGTCGAAGTTTGTCCTGTAGTTCCATCTCTGGTTATTGGGTCTACACCAAGTGAGGCGTTACTGGCTAATGGAACATAAAAGCCGTTCACGGTCACAACTACGGACCTCCGGCAAACACCTACTTAAGAGTGAACCCTTAAGACAGGTCGTTGGCGGTGACTCGTAGTGATTGTGGGGACGGCTACACTGCTCTGTTTTAATTTGGAGCCCAACGACGGCTGCTCAGGGACTGCATGTATACGTCTGACTGGAGGCCCGTTTCAGAGTTCCCCTACCCCACACAGTTAATCTCATACGCTGTTTTTGACTCAGTTATTGAGATATCAAACAGACGCCAAGCGTTATTGGATTACGACTAAAACACTATGAATACCATAGAATTGACTGTTAGAAAGCAGATTATTAAGGGTACAGATTTCATGGGGGTCCTAGCAAGCGATCCGCTCCCAAAAGCCCCCGTGTGTAAATGCCCCGCTATGTTGATTAACACTCACCCTGCTAACATGGCGGGTGAGCACTGGCTATCTGTATTACAAAACACAGGAACGGCTAGTTCTTTGACAGTTTTGGGAACCCTCCAGATAGTCCCATGTTTCCAGAGACAGTTAACTTCAAGAACTGTATGGATGCATCTTATTCTAGAAAACGGGTCAGAACAATTGTGCTACATGTGGACAGCACTGTGTGTTTTCTATGGCACATACAGACTGTTAGACCTGTATGGAAATAATCCTGGTAATGATGATGCAATGGTTACCAGATGTGTTAACAGTACAACCTGCTGTGGGATCATGTTGTTTGTGTACAGTGTGTAATCTAATGATACAATGTGATGTAGCATGGATAACTTCTGAAAAAATAAAATAAATATAGAAGACAACTTTATCTACACAGAAAATCATTTTTATTTCACATGTTTGCAGGTAATACAACATCATCAGCAACAAGTATCAGGGAATACACACCACCAAACGTTGTACATTCACTGCTGCACAGTATAGAGGAAAACACTAAATCTAAAATACAGTCATTACGTCACAGGGGTAGAGAAACACATCATCACCATCATCATCATCATCATCATCATATATCCTGCAACAGCCCTACACACCTTTGTGTTGGGGATGGCAGGTAGCGGTACATTTAAATCAGCTAATGTTTTAAAAACCTCCACCCAGTAGGTCTAGAACAGTCTAAACATGAAGAGCTGCAGTGACACCTTTCACTGAATCATACAGGCGTGAACCTCTGACCGTGTGGTTCTCTGTGATAATGTCACCCTGGTCAGAGTCAACCCATCCAACATGTATTGAGCATTTCTCTTGCTCTCTTTAGGCATGTGTTTTATAACAGCCCCTACAAGCAGGTCCTTCTGTTCCCCGTCATTAGTGGAATCATCATCACCCTGAGAAACGAGGAGACTTCAGAGCCCCTTACTGTCATCGGGGGGGCACTGATAAGGTCAACATCACCAGAGCCAAGTATCTCTGTAAAACACTGGCAGATTTGTTAGTCTTCTCATACATGTGTGTGTGTCAGGCATGTTCAACACATCAGTCATGGCTCTATCCACTTGTCTTATAGAACCAGAGTTTTGATGCTGCTGCTGCTTTAATGCATCCGTCTGATGCTAGGGGACCATAAACATGTTTGGGTGTGCTCCATAGTTCCGTCCCTCTGTTGATGAGGCTAACTATAAAGGGAATCGCGGCCCCTAATAGTGGCAGTAAACCTCCTCCTGTCTGATTGAGAGTCTTCTTCTTCTTTGTGAGTTTAACCTTTTCATCGGTGACCTGTCTGATAAGAGCCTTCCTCTTCCTTAAAAGCTTGTACTGTTTGTCAGTCAAAGTGATATAACCTCTCAACACGTTGAGAGCTATCTCTCACACAGAGTTAATAAAGTCTACGTTTGCATTACTCACAATGACCCGCCTCACGTCCGGCGACGATTTATAGATCAACTCCAGCAGAGACAAATTCCTCTGCATGTGTAACCCTCTGATCCAGATAGTTTATTATTATTATTATTGAAGCACAAATTGCGCAACCAATCGCGAATTGCGCGCTACCATATAAATATCCGGGTTCGATAAGTCACTTCCTGTTTACATTCCACTGGACAGAAACTGAAGAACAGCGACCGAACGTTCTAAGCCGTAACCAAACCATTGTCTCTTGAACAGCAGTCAGCGGTCAGGTTTTTTGTTGACTCAGGGTTCCGGATCAATCCGGATCACCTGCGAAGGTTGAGATGGCGAGCTACAGGACGGAGCATTCCCTGGACCGCAATTCCCCTTCCTGTCCACAATATGTGTGGTAGGATCGAACAGAACTGAGCGTTCTGAACGTATTGAGGAATGAACTGAACTAAGAGTTATGAACTGTACTGAGGAATGAACTTTTTGAGTTATGAACTTTTTGATAAATAACTGAATTGATTTATGAACTTTTTGATAAATTAACTAACTGAAACTTATGAACTGTACTTAATAGTTTGCATGTAATGGAATCTGTTTGTTAAAAAAGAAAAGAATTATAATATAACTTGTGCTTAAACTTACCTGTGACTCTCTGTGGTTCCTTTGCAAAAATTGGGCTCCGTAGATGAGCCTAGAATCTTTTACCTTTACAACTGGTCCTTAAAATTCCTTTTAATTTAATTAAAAGACCGCACAGGTTACACATGCGTGACGACATTGTTACCTCTTTTGTTGTTTAGGGATGTATGCAACCGGCTGCTCTGATAGCAAAGCTGTTCTGAGTCTCAAATGATCAGGGTCTTTGCCTACAGTGTCACACACACCGTCATCATGTGTGCACTGGTGTTCTGATTGGCTACAAAGGAGTGACTAGACCAACCAGTGACTCTGCCTGACAACTGAGGCATTTTTTGCGTTTAATGTTACCCCCTTGCATTTGACCTGAGTTTTGCCCTGAACAGTGTTGTAGGCATAACACTTTGGACCCCCCCCCCGAGACAAACTGTGATGTAATCTTACTCAGGGAGACCACACACACACACACACACACACACACACACACACACACACACAGTATATTTTGTCCATGAACACTCTGTACTGACGGCCGTAGGTACTTTGGTGACAGGATTCATAGCAGAGGGTACGTGACATTTGACACACCCGTGGAAAAAACACCCTGCAAACTCATAGCAGGTGTCTGCCGCTGTATTAATGCCATCAACATAGAAAGGGGGAACAGATGCTCCCCATGATTGAGGGCATGTCTGATCTCAAGTGTGTGTGTGTGTGTGTGTGTGTGTATGTGTGTCATCGGGGGGGCACTGATAAGGTCAACATCACCAGAGCCAAGTATCTCTGTAAAACACTGGCAGATTTGTTAGTCTTCTCATACATGTGTGTGTGTCAGGCATGTTCAACACATCAGTCATGGCTCTATCCACTTGTCTTATAGAACCAGAGTTTTGATGCTGCTGCTGCTTTAATGCATCCGTCTGATGCTAGGGGACCATAAACATGTTTGGGTGTGCTCCATAGTTCCGTCCCTCTGTTGATGAGGCTAATGACTTCTGGTGACTAGTAGTTCTTTTGATTACCAATGTTGATGCACTTATTGTAAGTCGCTTTGGATAAAAGCGTCTGCTAAATGACTGTAATGTAATGTGTGTGTGTGTGTGTGTGTGTGTGTGTGTGTGTGTGTGTGTGTGTGTGTGTGTGTGTGTGTGTGTGTGTGTGTGTGTGTGTGTGTGTGTGTGTGTGTGTGTGTGTGTGACAAACGGAACAAGTTGTGTGCACTCCAGAAAAGACGCCCGATAAACAGTGCAGGCTCTGCATAACACTTCTACATCACTGATGCAGTAGCGCCTGATCTCTGTCTGGAGATCAAATGTTTCATCAGGAATGGTGTCATACCAACTCATGGAGGTTTTGTCACCATCACACATCTCATTGTAACCATAGTCAGCTGGAGAGAGAGAGAGAGAGAGAGAGAGAGAGAGAGAGAGAGAGAGACAGACAGACAGACAGACAGACAGACAGACAGACAGACAGACAGACAGACAGACAGACAGACAGACAGAGAGAAGGGTATTTACCTGTGTAATACTCATTCGCCCTAGTGTTGAATTTGTGGGGAAAGCCTTTCATCAGATCCTCAAAGCCTAAAGCTGCAGGTGTTTGACAGGTGCATGGGCAGAAAGCTGAATGAGTCAATCCACCGCTGGTTGTAAGCACTGTCACACATTAATATAACCCTGCTCCCCCTCATGGTCACCATGGGGGTGATCTGTTGTTTAACAAAGTACTCCAACAAGAGGTAACTGTCGAAGCCGGACGCATTATGTGCGATGAAGGTATACCCACGGTGCTTCACAAACGCATCCACACAGTTCAATGTGTTGAAACAAAACTTGTTTCCCTCAATATCCATAGCGCATACAAAATGTGCCTCATGCTTACCGTTATGATACCGAGTCTCAAAATCAAAGAATATGTATTTCGATTGCACCTCTTTTTTCTTCAGGGGCTGAATAAAACATTCATGGGGTTCATCACTCTCCATTATCCTCTCTCCACAGTGTGGACAAACAGAGGGCGCACACTTGTGTCTTTTTACCCGCCTTGTACGTTTTACCACAAGTCTCACAGTATTTCAACGCATCACAGGGGACGGCCCCATGGACTGCTTCAGGAAGCTTGTGCTGGTCATGACAGTGACTGGATTACACTCGGCACATTTCAGTGTGGGGCCTGTGTGTGTGTGTGTGTGTGTGTGTGTCATGCTGTGAAACAAACATTGCATCCTTGGGGGGGGGGTGGGTCATGTGTCTGGAAACATTGCAGTCGTTTACGGCCTGCATTGTGGTGAAATAGAATTTTCACACCCAGATGTCTCTCAAATTTGGGGACATCAGCAAATGATACACTGTGCATGTGATCAAAGCCAGCTGAACTGTGCAGTAGGGATGCAGATTCTAGTTTATCATGCTCAGGCATAGCGGCGCTGTTAAAATGTGCAAGACGGAGAGAAACAGAGTGTTGTCCCCTAGTGTGGAGGGTCATCATAGGGGATCTTCCCTAGTCTAAGCCGCCCTCCCCCGCTTCCCGACAGGAGGCCTCGGACCATGTCTGGGACTTGTTCAATGTCATTAAGCCTCTGAAACCAACAGGTCGCCCCAGTTCAAATGCATCAAAAGAGGGTATTACCCGTCTAAGAATAGGATCATCAGGACACTCTGGAGGGGCTGGAGGGGGCATGACCCCCCCACAATGAACAGTGACCCCGTTATTTGTCTCCAACTCAATAAGCAACTCGTCTGACTCAACAAGGCTGAGCATCAGACATCAGGCCTCGTCTCCCACACATTGATCAGAGGGGCAGCACTCCTCTCTGAGCTCCCCACAAAACACACAGGGGGAGCCGGGGGTCTATTTCAGGGACACAGGGCTCAATAACCCCCCTGACCCCCCTTCTGTCTCAACAGTCTCGTCTCTCACAGGTTGATCAACAACGCCAGCAAGCCTCTCTGAAGTTCCAGCATAACACACATGATGAGGAGGAGCGGTGTCAGTGTCATTAGATAACACAGTTCAGTACATAGACGGGTCACCATCTCTGTTGTGGCTATGGTCTCATAATGTGTAGGGAGTGAATATGTGGTGGGGGAGAGGGAGGAGGAGGAGAGAGGTGAGGTGCAAGAGGAGGAAGAGGAGCTCATGTCTGGTTCATGAGGTCCAGACAATGTACGAGTGCTCTGTGCCTGATGTAGGTCCATACTTTCATCACCGCAAAATCGCAAAATAATGCACCAAGCAGGTCTGTGTACCCCCCCCCCCCCCCCCCCCCATCTACAGGAGATACAGAACAGCATCTTCAGCAGCATCTTCAGCAGCATCTTCAGCAGCATCGTCAGCAGCATCGTCAGCAGCGAGCATGCTCTCTTTCAGGGCATTCTTTGGGCCTGATTAGGAAGCTGCAGTAACGCTGTTTGTCCTCATGGTCACAACAGCGTATAGCAGATGTTGTGTCCATGTCATAAAAAGCATGGGCAGCAACAGGAGTGTCTTTATCCTGAACATCCACACTATTATCATTAGCATCTGTACTAAGTTTTAAACATTTTTCGGGGGGGGGGGGGGGACATATTGACGCTCGTTATTGCGCCCCCAATGTGTAACCAACCACTCCAAGACATCAACATGTTCTTTACAAATGTTTGTGAATCACGTGGTTTTCGTTGAGAGGGTTTCAAGGGTTGTACCCATATCCATGATAACACTAACAGTCTCTGAATATGGCGAGGCCTCAGTGGGGGTGAGTGCCAATTCAGCGGGCGGCGAAACCTTTTCGTACTCACTGGTTGATGCAGCAGCCAGTCCGACGAGGCACCATGGTCCTCAACGAACAGAGGAGATGTGTGCAGTAACAGTCTCTGGTGAGGCCTCAGCATGGATGAGGGTTTACACCTCTAGGGACGGCTCATCACACAGGCTTGTGTTTCTTTTGGCTGAGCCCTCTCAGTCAAAACCCCTAATAAATGAAACAAGAGTTAAATGTATAGATGAAACAACTAGTCTTGAATGAGTGCATACCTTATAGGCCCCTCCTGCTGGATGTCCACAGACATGTCGATGCACTCGATCCAGCTGCTCTGACTCCAGCATACACAGGAGAACAGAGGCAGCCGAGCAGTCAGCTCGCTAATGAACAAAACAATAGTAATGTATATACACATAAATAAAACACATTTTGTTAAGTAAACTAGTCTTTAATGAGCACATACATTTTTTTTCTTCTCTTTTCAGTCCTCTTTAACGTTAATGATAATCTCCCGGGTTAGGATGAACTGATATCCAGAAGTATCTACAATGAAACCGATGAATATTCTCTGGGGGAAACAGAACAAGAGGATTTACACAGACGCTACTGTTCTCACCAGTTTTCAATCTCTTGGGCTGTAGTACGTATGGGTTCTAGATCTACGCACCACTGCTACGCTGCTGTTTCTGTGGCGACTGAAATCGTCAGGTGAATCTACAAGTATATGGATTGAAAATACATATAACATATAGGTGATCTGTTTTCAGTATCGTCATCACTGATATTTACCCAGAATGCTAGCTGATGATGAGAAACTTTAAAAACAATCCTGATTTTAAAATAAAACAAACATATGTCGCCGAAATAAATGGAAGAAGAAGAAAATACTCGTGAACCATGACCATGGTAGGGCAAAACAACAATGTGGAAGAAATGAACGGGGTGTTGGTTAACTTCTAACCTTCCCTTCCTCTCCAAGAGCCTACGTCTACGTCTGTGTTTGGGGGCGGGACTTAAGACTAAAGAGTAGAACAATATTCAATATGAACATAACTTACATTAAGCAGAACGTATTATACACAAAGAGGGCCATGAGCATACTTCTCTTCACTCAGGGCACCCACAAAAAGGGATATAAGGATGCTACTCCTGCAGAGGATGTAGAAACAAAAGGCTTTAAAAAGATCACCTGACACACTGGACACAGATGCTGTGGTCTTAGCCAATGTCCATGTGTCAGAGCTGGACATTGAGGAGCTGTGTGGCATTTGGGACCGACAAGAACTTCAGATACATACCTGACCATGAGATTGCCAAGTGTCCGGGTCCTGACTAATTCAAAGTGCCTTCACTGCCTGTGACAGTATCTGCATTTGCATCCAGGGATAAGAAGACATCTTGGTTTACCTGACATGGCAAAAGCGCCAAAGAGTCAGTGAAAAGGCTCTAAAAGGCATTCCAGGAGAGTTCATTCCCATTGTGGAGCACAGCGGTGGACTCTGAGGGATAGGGGGAACCACCCTAGGTCCCTTCATCACATTCTACCTACCATATGCAGGTGTTAAAGTGGGCAGAAACAATCCAGAACAGCGTTCCAGCACCTGAAATTAATAAGTAAATGCATCTGAATAGCAGTTTCATACACAATAATGTCAAGAGGGTTCAAATTTGCTGCAGGCTGGCTCCTGACTCCAGCTCATCCAAAACTCTGCTGCTAGGATTTTGACTCCGACTAGGAAGTCAGACCACATCTCACCGATCCTGGCTCTATTGTTTCTTTTAGGATTGATCTTAAGATATTATTGATCACAGGCCTCGACCTCCACCTTTGACCACCAAAATCTGAGTTCATCGTTGAGTCCAGCCGGACGTTTGTGCCAAATTGGAAGAATTCCCTGCAGGTGTGCCGAGAGAACAAACGTTGACGGACATTAATCGCCCTGGCCACGGCTGTGCGGAGGCCTGAAACCGCCTCCTCACAGTGCACGGCTCTGTGTCAATGTGGAGGAGATGTGGGAGCGTGTCAGTTGCCTCTCAATGGCCATCATGTCGGTGGCTAGAGGTAGCTTGTAGCTAACTGTGCTAACAGTAAAAACTATGGTGAAAGTGCTGACAGAGCCGACTGTTAACTGAAGGAGACCTGGCTCCATTGTGGCTTCTTGGATCAAGCTGCACTTGACGAGTGGACCGCACGACAGAACGGCGAGTCCAGTGAGACGAGAGGAGGACTCTGTTACGTCAATGACGCTTTGTGCTCAGTCAGTGGATGGACAATAGTTCCCTGATGACAACTTTTGAATGTGAAGATGCGGCTACATTACTGCTAGAGAGTTCTTTTGTTTCTGCTATCCTCCTGATGCAAATTTAAAAAATGTACAACTGTCATTTTCTTTTGTTCATCATGTTTTTGTAGCAAATGGACTTCAACTGCATGTCATTGTGTAACCCGGTGTTGCATTATGAAGATAAACTATCTGTGAAACTCTGAAGCCTGGTCGTTCAGGGGTCATGTTCTTTGTTTCCACTTCAGTTGATGAAGATCAGTGACATGAGTAGCTGAAATGGCTGCTACATAGAATTGAGTGAAAAATGGGGGAACAAACCACTGGTTCTGCAAGTATTTTCAAAGTTTACGGTGTTCGTAAGGCATACATGTTATGTATCCACAGGCGTATACATTTGAACCGTCATCAACCACAGCTCATCTCTTGATGGTTCATCCTGGCAAAAGAATGTACTCAACAAATGACTTCCAAAACTAAAGACACCGAAAGAAACTCCTCTCAAAGTGCAAGTCCATATCCACACAACCCATGTCTTTAAGTAGCCCCACCTTCTCATCCAGCTACAGCTGGTTTCGCTCACCATTGCTGTTGTGTATGCATGCCTATTGCTCACCATTGCTGTTGTGTATGCATGCCTATTGCTCACCATTGCTGTTGTGTATGCATGCCTATTGCTCACCATTGCTGTTGTGTATGCATGCCTATCTGAAGAGGGGCATTTTTTTCTAGCTGCCACTGTGGAGTTGTGTGGCAGCTGCAAATAGCCATACGATCAACCAGGCATACATCAACCCGTCGCTCAGAGGTCCTGGCGGCCGATCGACTCGGTCACGGCTGTTTTCTGTCCTGGCCCCACAGTGGTGGAATGAACTTCCCACTGACGTCAGGACAGCAGAGTCGCTGCTCATCTTTCATCAGGCTGAAAACCCACCTCTTCAAGAAGTGCTACCCTGAGCCTTCCACTCACCACTTATTGTTTTCATACTAGCTTGTTGCACTTATTGTATTCGTATTACTTATAGCACTAACTGTTTTTCTTGTTTCTGTACTTTGGCTCTGAGTTATGCTCTGCTTCAGGCTCTTAGATGCTTGTTTAAAGGAAATGTACTTATGACTTCTGGTGACTAGTAGTTCTTTTGATTACCAATGTTGATGCACTTATTGTAAGTCGCTTTGGATTAAAGCGTCTGCTAAATGACTGTAATGTAATGTAATGTAATGCATACAAAGTGATGCTTCCCAGTTCTTTAAAGTAACATGACACGAGACTTAAAGACACTTGTTTTGGCCTACATTATATTTCTAGGAATCAAGGAACATTGAGTAAAGGTTGAGTAAAGGTTGATAAAAGTGTTAACAACTTTCCTGTCAGTGTCCTGTAGCCGACCATCCTTCTGGCTAAAGACTGAGCTGCTGCATCACACCTGCCTAAGTAGATTAGCCTGGACAATTGGACTGTGCCATTCTACAACAGCCAGAGGGGTGTTCTCAGGAGCACCTACATCTGCGCCACAGAGGGGGAATGTCTTCTCTCCCCTGCAATCAGTATGGACTGGTGTGCGTTGTATATGTCATGCAGTTAGGAGATGGGGAGGCAGTGTCTGTTGTTCAGAAGACTGTGTTGTATTAAACTGTGTTAAAAGTTCTGTTTAGTTAAGTTGTGCTTAGACTTTAGAGTAATTATGTTAAGTGTATATAGTTATGATTTGTCACTTTGGCTTGATTTTGTTACGCTTCTTAATTATTGTAAATACTAGTACTACTCCCAGCTGTATGTGTACCCTGGTCCCTCTCAAGTTGAAAGAATGCAAATTTGAAACAATTCCACCAGTGATTTCTAGATCAGACAGGGACCCACTCTGAATGGCAGTTTCTTGCCCAGGGTCTGGGAGGAGCCACTCTGATATGTGTCGTCTTGTGCTGTTGATAAATTGTGTGCAGGTGGACTGAGGGAGAGACCAGCCAGACCCACTGTAGGAAGACTCTGCAGCCGTTTAAATTAATGCTTCTTGCTGCAACCGCTGCTGTATGTTGCCATGTAGGCCGAGCTTATGCCATGAGACGCCACGTCTTCATTCGAATAGATGTTGCATTTCACAAAGCATTTTCTTTCTTGTGATTCACGATTTAAAAAATATATGCACATTAACTTCCTTAATCATTACACGCAGCGTGAAAGAGTGATTATGATGCACAAACTTTAAACATTCCAAAATGAACATTTCTGAAATCTCACTTTTTCAAAAAGACCCACAACATACATCATGAGTGAGGTAGGGCTATTAAGGAGGAATGTATTCATGTTCCACATTTTGGGTAGTAGGTGACTCATAATAATGTTATTTATGTAAATAAGTAATATACTGTGTAGCTTGCCTCTGTACAAATACTATCATATATATGACTTTGTTTAATGTATTGCCTATGCATTTGTATGTTCTATGTTTTGTATTTCAGGCCAGGTATTTAAAGTACACTCATCTACTCATCTATTCCTTGATGTTGTTCATCTAAATCTGACTTTGGTTCTCTTATTCTTAATACAAACACAATCAAGGACAATGTATTTGAAGCACTGGCTGCATAACTGTGTCCAAAGGTAACAGCTCTAATTGTAGTCTAGCTCCACCAGAGGGTCCATGTCATTGATTATGTCAAGACTCTTGTCTTACTCAAGTCTCAAGTCTGTCTTTTACTCTGCTGCACAAAATTGTCTATTTTTCCAGAAAAATTGTCTTTCACTCTCTTTTATTGTTAAACAGCATTTCATTCATTCAGTCTGGTAAGCACTCTCAAATGAATAAATCAATTTGTGAAAATGTCCTCTCTTTTTATTTAACATATTCCAAATATGTCTTCAAATAATTCAGTTTCCTAAAAGTACAGTACGACTTGTCAGTTCACAACAGTACACAAATATATTTAGTTATTCCTTAACAACTTCTATTCAGTCATCGGTGAGCACATGTTAAATGTTCTCAAGGAAAAAGACAAAAAGAACAATGAAAATCAGAAGTGAAGGTGAAACATATTAGTTTGGCCACATGGTGGCAACATATACGGGCTCAGTTGTCGTCATCGTCATCATCAAAGACATCAGCTACAGTCCTGTGGATAGAGAGACAAACAGGTCACAGACTGTAGTTCATTAATGTTTGGACAGGTTTCAAACAGTGTAAACATGACTTACTTGTAGATAGATCCAGTCACTTCATCAAGAAAACCCCCTGAAGAAAAAAGACAGAGTAAGTGAGAGCTGGAGTCATTTGATTGATTTAAGTTGAACTTCCTTTTAGGAATAAAATTAGACTATGTTTAGTTTACATATACTACAGTCTCCACACCCTGTGCGACTCCCAGCAGTACGCTCTCTGCTCTGCTACTGCTAACCGGCTTTCAACTCTACTGTCCTGCCTCCGCGATGGTGGAGCGAGCTCCCCATTGACACATCTTCATCTACAACTCATCTGTCCACAATGCACCTTGGCCCATAAAATAAAATACGAAACATAAAAACCCTTTCTCTTATTGTCTTTGAATGTCTTCATGTTGCACTTGAAGAAGTACGTCATATTTGATGAAGTTTATATGCCTGCGTGATTCTTGCAATTTTTGGGGTTTGTATCCCAGTGGTTGAACGCACTTATTGTTACTTTGGATAAAACCGACAGCTAAATGAATGTAATGTCTTCCGATACTGTATGGGAAAGAAAACTCTCCACTTGTTTGCTTAAGTGCAGGACGTTAGGAGTGATCAGTTGAAATGAGCAACAAGACCTTCTCACTGATGTGATACTGTGGCAGCTCTGCATTTACTCACCGGGCTGGCAAAGAGTTTGGCAAGCAGGACACACATGGCAGTAACTGCACATCTGTGAACAAGAAAGAAAGTAATGAATACAGAAAACAGAAATGAAAACATTTCCATAGTATGCATTTGTATGATGGCTGAAGATGTAACGTTAGTGAATGCTTCTGTGTCTGACTCTGGACAGAGTGCTTGCACTGCTGTTTAGTCAGATGGAAAAGTGAAAGCTGTATTGTTCTTAATGATTTTGGTCATTTAGAAAGCCTTTAGAGCAGGGACCCAGACACCGCTGTATCTGGACACTGGACCTACAACCGATAATTGAGAATTATAACGTTTTGACGGAGCGCTTCTATTTTAACTCCCGCAGCTTTTCCAACCTTTACAGTACTCGTTCAGCGGTCCAGGAAAGACACCGACCAATTACATGCGTATTAAATCACATCACGTGATGCTGCTCAGCCAATCAAATATGTGTATTCTGATAAACTTCCCGACTCAAGTGAGTTTTACACACACAGGAGAGACAGGAGCCTGTCTCTCCTGTGTAAAAGACAGACTTGTGTACTCTGACTAATACTCAGTCAGAGTATTATTCTCTGACTGAGTAGTCAGAGAATAATACGTGAGACAGAGAAGTTATTTCACATGACGTTCTCCAAAAAGAGAAAAGTGGTCAGAGAGACCAGAGAGACCAGAACCTTTAACCAAGAATGGACAGACTCTTAAATGTTCATTCTTCCTACAGACGGTTTAAAACCAGTGTGTCTAAAACCAGTATGTCTCATATGTTCAGTGTAAACCAGTGTGTCTCATGTGTTCAGTTTAAAACCAGTGTGTCTCATGTGTTCAGTTTTAAACCAGTGTGTCTCATGTGTTCAGTTTAAAACCAGTGTGTCTCATGTGTTCAGTTTTAAACCAGTATGTCTCATGTGTTCAGTGTAAACCAGTGTGTCTCATGTGTTCAGTTTTAAACCAGTGTGTCTCATGTGTTCAGTTTAAAACCAGTGTGTCTCATGTGTTCAGTTTAAATCAGTGTGTCTCATGTGTTCAGTTTTAAACCAGTATGTCTCATGTGTTCAGTTTAAACCAGTATGTCTCATGTGTTCAGTTTAAAACCAGTATGTCTCATGTGTTCAGTTTAAACCAGTGTGTCTCATGTGTTCAGTTTAAACCAGTGTGTCTCATGTGTTCAGTTTAAAACCAGTGTGTCTCATGTGTTCAGTTTAAACCAGTGTGTCTCATGTGTTCAGTTTAAACCAGTGTGTCTCATGTGTTCAGTTTAAACCAGTGTGTCTCATGTGTTCAGTTTAAACCAGTGTGTCTCATGTGTTCAGTTTAAACCAGTGTGTCTCATGTGTTCAGTTTAAAACCAGTGTGTCTCATTTGTTCAGTTTAAACCAGTGTGTCTCATGTGTTCAGTTTAAAACCAGTGTGTCTCATTTGTTCAGTTTAAACCAGTGTGTCTCATGTGTTCAGTTTAAAACCAGTGTGTCTCATGTGTTCAGTTTTAAACCAGTGTGTCTCATGTGTTCAGTTTAAAACCAGTATGTCTCATGTGTTCAGTTTAAACCAGTGTGTCTCATGTGTTCAGTTTAAACCAGTGTGTCTCATGTGTTCAGTTTAAAACCAGTATGTCTCATGTGTTCAGTTTAAACCAGTGTGTCTCATGTGTTCAGTTTAAACCAGTGTGTCTCATGTGTTCAGTTTAAAACCAGTGTGTCTCATGTGTTCAGTTTAAACCAGTGTGTCTCATGTGTTCAGTTTAAACCAGTGTGTCTCATGTGTTCAGTTTAAACCAGTGTGTCTCATGTGTTCAGTTTAAACCAGTGTGTCTCATGTGTTCAGTTTAAACCAGTGTGTCTCATGTGTTCAGTTTAAAACCAGTGTGTCTCATTTGTTCAGTTTAAACCAGTGTGTCTCATGTGTTCAGTTTAAAACCAGTGTGTCTCATTTGTTCAGTTTAAACCAGTGTGTCTCATGTGTTCAGTTTAAAACCAGTGTGTCTCATGTGTTCAGTTTTAAACCAGTGTGTCTCATGTGTTCAGTTTAAAACCAGTATGTCTCATGTGTTCAGTTTAAACCAGTGTGTCTCATGTGTTCAGTTTAAACCAGTGTGTCTCATGTGTTCAGTTTAAAACCAGTGTGTCTCAGGTATTCAGTTTAAACCAGTGTGTCTCATGTGTTCAGTTTAAACCAGTGTGTCTCATGTGTTCAGTTTAAAACCAGTATGTCTCATGTGTTCAGTGTAAACCAGTGTGTCTCATGTGTTCAGTTTTAAACCAGTATGTCTCATGTGTTCAGTTTAAAACCAGTGTGTCTCATGTGTTCAGTTTACACCAGTGTGTCTCATTTGTTCAGTTTAAACCAAGTTGTCTCATTTGTTCAGTTTAAACCAGTGTGTCTCATGTGTTCAGTTTAAACCAGTGTGTCTCATGTGTTCAGTTTTAAACCAGTATGTCTCATGTGTTCAGTTTAAAACCAGTGTGTCTCATGTGTTCAGTTTAAACCAGTATGTCTCATGTGTTCAGTTTAAAACCAGTATGTCTCATGTGTTCAGTTTAAACCAGTGTGTCTCATGTGTTCAGTTTAAACCAGTGTGTCTCATGTGTTCAGTTTAAACCAGTGTGTCTCATGTGTTCAGTTTAAACCAGTGTGTCTCATGTGTTCAGTTTAAACCAGTGTGTCTCATGTGTTCAGTTTAAACCAGTGTGTCTCATGTGTTCAGTTTAAAACCAGTGTGTCTCATTTGTTCAGTTTAAACCAGTGTGTCTCATGTGTTCAATTTAAAACCAGTGTGTCTCATGTGTTCAGTTTTAAACCAGTGTGTCTCATGTGTTCAGTTTTAAACCAGTGTGTCTCATGTGTTCAGTTTAAACCAGTGTGTCTCATGTGTTCAGTTTTAAACCAGTATGTCTCATGTGTTCAGTTTAAAACCAGTGTGTCTCATGTGTTCAGTTTAAACCAGTATGTCTCATGTGTTCAGTTTAAAACCAGTATGTCTCATGTGTTCAGTTTAAACCAGTGTGTCTCATGTGTTCAGTTTAAACCAGTGTGTCTCATGTGTTCAGTTCAAAACCAGTGTGTCTCATGTGTTCAGTTTAAACCAGTGTGTCTCATGTGTTCAGTTTAAACCAGTGTGTCTCATGTGTTCAGTTTAAAACCAGTGTGTCTCATGTGTTCAGTTTAAACCAGTGTGTCTCATGTGTTCAGTTTTAAACCAGTATGTCTCATGTGTTCAGTTTAAACCAGTATGTCTCATGTGTTCAGTTTAAAATCAGTATGTCTCATGTGTTCAGTTTTAAACCAGTGTGTCTCATGTGTTCAGTTTAAACCAATGTGTCTCATGTGTTCAGTTTAAACCAGTGTGTCTCATGTGTTCAGTTTAAACCAGTGTGTCTCATGTGTTCAGTTTAAAACCAGTGTGTCTCATGTGTTCAGTTTAAAACCAGTGTGTCTCATTTGTTCAGTTTAAACCAGTGTGTCTCATGTGTTCAGTTTAAAACCAGTGTGTCTCATGTGTTCAGTTTTAAACCAGTGTGTCTCATGTGTTCAGTTTTAAACCAGTGTGTCTCATGTGTTCAGTTTAAACCAGTGTGTCTCAAGTGTTCAGTTTAAAACCAGTATGTCTCATGTGTTCAGTTTAAAACCAGTGTGTCTCATGTGTTCAGTTTAAAACCAGTATGTCTCATGTGTTCAGTTTAAAACCAGTATGTCTCATGTGTTCAGTTTAAAACCAGTGTGTCTCATGTGTTCAGTTTAAACCAGTTTGTCTCATGTGTTCAGTTTAAACCAGTGTGTCTCATGTGTTCAGTTTAAACCAGTGTGTCTCATGTGTTCAGTTCAAAACCAGTGTGTCTCATGTGTTCAGTTTAAACCAGTGTGTCTCATGTGTTCAGTTTAAACCAGTGTGTCTCATGTGTTCAGTTTAAAACCAGTATGTCTCATGTGTTCAGTGTAAACCAGTGTGTCTCATGTGTTCAGTTTTAAACCAGTGTGTCTCATGTGTTCAGTTCAAAACCAGTGTGTCTCATGTGTTCAGTTTAAACCAGTGTGTCTCATGTGTTCAGTTTAAACCAGTGTGTCTCATGTGTTCAGTTTAAAACCAGTATGTCTCATGTGTTCAGTGTAAACCAGTGTGTCTCATGTGTTCAGTTTTAAACCAGTGTGTCTCATGTGTTCAGTTTTAAACCAGTATGTCTCATGTGTTCAGTTTAAACCAGTGTGTCTCATGTGTTCAGTTTAAACCAGTGTGTCTCATGTGTTCAGTTTAAAACCAGTGTGTCTCATGTGTTCAGTTTAAACCAGTGTGTCTCATTTGTTCAGTTTAAACCAGTGTGTCTCATTTGTTCAGTTTAAACCAGTGTGTCTCATGTGTTCAGTTTAAAACCAGTGTGTCTCATGTGTTCAGTTTT
Source organism: Cebidichthys violaceus (assembly GCF_023349555.1). Classification (NCBI taxonomy): domain Eukaryota; kingdom Metazoa; phylum Chordata; class Actinopteri; order Perciformes; family Stichaeidae; genus Cebidichthys; species Cebidichthys violaceus. Next base: position 800,403 of record NW_027176506.1, on the reverse strand, counting down.
AAACCAGTGTGTCTCATGTGTTCAGTTTTAAACCAGTGTGTCTCATGTGTTCAGTTTAAACCAGTGTGTCTCATGTGTTCAGTTTAAAACCAGTATGTCTCATGTGTTCAGTTTAAAACCAGTGTGTCTCATGTGTTCAGTTTAAACCAGTGTGTCTCATGTGTTCAGTTTAAAACCAGTGTGTCTCATGTGTTCAGTTTTAAACCAGTGTGTCTCATGTGTTCAGTTTTAAACCAGTGTGTCTCATGTGTTCAGTTTAAACCAGTGTGTCTCATGTGTTCAGTTTAAAACCAGTATGTCTCATGTGTTCAGTTTAAAACCAGTGTGTCTCATGTGTTCAGTTTAAACCAGTATGTCTCATGTGTTCAGTTTAAAACCAGTATGTCTCATGTGTTCAGTTTAAACCAGTGTGTCTCATGTGTTCAGTTTAAACCAGTGTGTCTCATGTGTTCAGTTCAAAACCAGTGTGTCTCATGTGTTCAGTTTAAACCAGTGTGTCTCATGTGTTCAGTTTAAACCAGTGTGTCTCATGTGTTCAGTTTAAAACCAGTGTGTCTCATGTGTTCAGTGTAAACCAGTGTGTCTCATTTGTTCAGTTTTAAACCAGTGTGTCTCATGTGTTCAGTTTTAAACCAGTATGTCTCATGTGTTCAGTTTAAACCAGTGTGTCTCATGTGTTCAGTTTAAACCAGTGTGTCTCATGTGTTCAGTTTAAAACCAGTGTGTCTCATGTGTTCAGTTTAAACCAGTGTGTCTCATTTGTTCAGTTTAAACCAGTGTGTCTCATTTGTTCAGTTTAAACCAGTGTGTCTCATGTGTTCAGTTTAAAACCAGTGTGTCTCATGTGTTCAGTTTTAAACCAGTGTGTCTCATGTGTTCAGTTTTAAACCAGTGTGTCTCATGTGTTCAGTTTAAACCAGTGTGTCTCAGGTGTTCAGTTTAAAACCAGTATGTCTCATGTGTTCAGTTTAAAACCAGTATGTCTCATGTGTTCAGTTTAAACCAGTGTGTCTCATGTGTTCAGTTTAAAACCAGTGTGTCTCATGTGTTCAGTTCAAAACCAGTGTGTCTCATGTGTTCAGTTTAAACCAGTGTGTCTCATGTGTTCAGTTTAAACCAGTGTGTCTCATGTGTTCAGTTTAAAACCAGTGTGTCTCATGTGTTCAGTTTAAACCAGTGTGTCTCATGTGTTCAGTTTTAAACCAGTATGTCTCATGTGTTCAGTTTAAACCAGTATGTCTCATGTGTTCAGTTTAAAATCAGTATGTCTCATGTGTTCAGTTTTAAACCAGTGTGTCTCATGTGTTCAGTTTAAACCAATGTGTCTCATGTGTTCAGTTTAAACCAGTGTGTCTCATGTGTTCAGTTTAAACCAGTGTGTCTCATGTGTTCAGTTTAAAACCAGTGTGTCTCATGTGTTCAGTTTAAAACCAGTGTGTCTCATTTGTTCAGTTTAAACCAGTGTGTCTCATGTGTTCAGTTAAAACCAGTGTGTCTCATGTGTTCAGTTTTAAACCAGTGTGTCTCATGTGTTCAGTTTTAAACCAGTGTGTCTCATGTGTTCAGTTTAAACCAGTGTGTCTCAAGTGTTCAGTTTAAAACCAGTATGTCTCATGTGTTCAGTTTAAAACCAGTGTGTCTCATGTGTTCAGTTTAAAACCAGTATGTCTCATGTGTTCAGTTTAAAACCAGTATGTCTCATGTGTTCAGTTTAAAACCAGTGTGTCTCATGTGTTCAGTTTAAACCAGTTTGTCTCATGTGTTCAGTTTAAACCAGTGTGTCTCATGTGTTCAGTTTAAACCAGTGTGTCTCATGTGTTCAGTTCAAAACCAGTGTGTCTCATGTGTTCAGTTTAAACCAGTGTGTCTCATGTGTTCAGTTTAAACCAGTGTGTCTCATGTGTTCAGTTTAAAACCAGTATGTCTCATGTGTTCAGTGTAAACCAGTGTGTCTCATGTGTTCAGTTTAAACCAGTGTGTCTCATGTGTTCAGTTCAAAACCAGTGTGTCTCATGTGTTCAGTTTAAACCAGTGTGTCTCATGTGTTCAGTTTAAACCAGTGTGTCTCATGTGTTCAGTTTAAAACCAGTATGTCTCATGTGTTCAGTGTAAACCAGTGTGTCTCATGTGTTCAGTTTTAAACCAGTGTGTCTCATGTGTTCAGTTTAAAACCAGTATGTCTCATGTGTTCAGTTTAAACCAGTGTGTCTCATGTGTTCAGTTTAAACCAGTGTGTCTCATGTGTTCAGTTTAAAACCAGTGTGTCTCATGTGTTCAGTTTAAACCAGTGTGTCTCATTTGTTCAGTTTAAACCAGTGTGTCTCATTTGTTCAGTTTAAACCAGTGTGTCTCATGTGTTCAGTTTAAAACCAGTGTGTCTCATGTGTTCAGTTTTAAACCAGTGTGTCTCATGTGTTCAGTTTTAAACCAGTGTGTCTCATGTGTTCAGTTTAAACCAGTGTGTCTCATGTGTTCAGTTTAAAACCAGTATGTCTCATGTGTTCAGTTAAAACCAGTGTGTCTCATGTGTTCAGTTTAAACCAGTGTGTCTCATGTGTTCAGTTTAAAACCAGTGTGTCTCATGTGTTCAGTTTTAAACCAGTGTGTCTCATGTGTTCAGTTTTAAACCAGTGTGTCTCATGTGTTCAGTTTAAACCAGTGTGTCTCATGTGTTCAGTTTAAAACCAGTATGTCTCATGTGTTCAGTTTAAACCAGTGTGTCTCATGTGTTCAGTTTAAACCAGTATGTCTCATGTGTTCAGTTTAAAACCAGTATGTCTCATGTGTTCAGTTTAAACCAGTGTGTCTCATGTGTTCAGTTTAAACCAGTGTGTCTCATGTGTTCAGTTCAAAACCAGTGTGTCTCATGTGTTCAGTTTAAACCAGTGTGTCTCATGTGTTCAGTTTAAAACCAGTGTGTCTCATGTGTTCAGTTTTAAACCAGTGTGTCTCATGTGTTCAGTTTAAAACCAGTATGTCTCATGTGTTCAGTTTAAACCAGTGTGTCTCATGTGTTCAGTTTAAACCAGTGTGTCTCATGTGTTCAGTTTAAAACCAGTATGTCTCATGTGTTCAGTTTAAACCAGTGTGTCTCATGTGTTCAGTTTAAACCAGTGTGTCTCATGTGTTCAGTTTAAAACCAGTGTGTCTCATGTGTTCAGTTTAAACCAGTGTGTCTCATGTGTTCAGTTTAAACCAGTGTGTCTCATGTGTTCAGTTTAAACCAGTGTGTCTCATGTGTTCAGTTTAAACCAGTGTGTCTCATGTGTTCAGTTTAAACCAGTGTGTCTCATGTGTTCAGTTTAAAACCAGTGTGTCTCATTTGTTCAGTTTAAAACCAGTGTGTCTCATGTGTTCAGTTTAAAACCAGTGTGTCTCATTTGTTCAGTTTAAACCAGTGTGTCTCATGTGTTCAGTTTAAACCAGTGTGTCTCATGTGTTCAGTTTTAAACCAGTGTGTCTCATGTGTTCAGTTTAAAACCAGTATGTCTCATGTGTTCAGTTTAAACCAGTGTGTCTCATGTGTTCAGTTTAAACCAGTGTGTCTCATGTGTTCAGTTTAAAACCAGTGTGTCTCAGGTATTCAGTTTAAACCAGTGTGTCTCATGTGTTCAGTTTAAACCAGTGTGTCTCATGTGTTCAGTTTAAAACCAGTATGTCTCATGTGTTCAGTGTAAACCAGTGTGTCTCATGTGTTCAGTTTTAAACCAGTATGTCTCATGTGTTCAGTTTAAAACCAGTGTGTCTCATGTGTTCAGTTTACACCAGTGTGTCTCATTTGTTCAGTTTAAACCAAGTTGTCTCATTTGTTCAGTTTAAACCAGTGTGTCTCATGTGTTCAGTTTAAACCAGTGTGTCTCATGTGTTCAGTTTTAAACCAGTATGTCTCATGTGTTCAGTTTAAAACCAGTGTGTCTCATGTGTTCAGTTTAAACCAGTATGTCTCATGTGTTCAGTTTAAAACCAGTATGTCTCATGTGTTCAGTTTAAACCAGTGTGTCTCATGTGTTCAGTTTAAACCAGTGTGTCTCATGTGTTCAGTTTAAACCAGTGTGTCTCATGTGTTCAGTTTAAACCAGTGTGTCTCATGTGTTCAGTTTAAACCAGTGTGTCTCATGTGTTCAGTTTAAACCAGTGTGTCTCATGTGTTCAGTTTAAAACCAGTGTGTCTCATTTGTTCAGTTTAAACCAGTGTGTCTCATGTGTTCAATTTAAAACCAGTGTGTCTCATGTGTTCAGTTTTAAACCAGTGTGTCTCATGTGTTCAGTTTTAAACCAGTGTGTCTCATGTGTTCAGTTTAAACCAGTGTGTCTCATGTGTTCAGTTTTAAACCAGTATGTCTCATGTGTTCAGTTTAAAACCAGTGTGTCTCATGTGTTCAGTTTAAACCAGTATGTCTCATGTGTTCAGTTTAAAACCAGTATGTCTCATGTGTTCAGTTTAAACCAGTGTGTCTCATGTGTTCAGTTTAAACCAGTGTGTCTCATGTGTTCAGTTCAAAACCAGTGTGTCTCATGTGTTCAGTTTAAACCAGTGTGTCTCATGTGTTCAGTTTAAACCAGTGTGTCTCATGTGTTCAGTTTAAAACCAGTGTGTCTCATGTGTTCAGTTTAAACCAGTGTGTCTCATGTGTTCAGTTTTAAACCAGTATGTCTCATGTGTTCAGTTTAAACCAGTATGTCTCATGTGTTCAGTTTAAAATCAGTATGTCTCATGTGTTCAGTTTTAAACCAGTGTGTCTCATGTGTTCAGTTTAAACCAATGTGTCTCATGTGTTCAGTTTAAACCAGTGTGTCTCATGTGTTCAGTTTAAACCAGTGTGTCTCATGTGTTCAGTTTAAAACCAGTGTGTCTCATGTGTTCAGTTTAAAACCAGTGTGTCTCATTTGTTCAGTTTAAACCAGTGTGTCTCATGTGTTCAGTTTAAAACCAGTGTGTCTCATGTGTTCAGTTTTAAACCAGTGTGTCTCATGTGTTCAGTTTTAAACCAGTGTGTCTCATGTGTTCAGTTTAAACCAGTGTGTCTCAAGTGTTCAGTTTAAAACCAGTATGTCTCATGTGTTCAGTTTAAAACCAGTGTGTCTCATGTGTTCAGTTTAAAACCAGTATGTCTCATGTGTTCAGTTTAAAACCAGTATGTCTCATGTGTTCAGTTTAAAACCAGTGTGTCTCATGTGTTCAGTTTAAACCAGTTTGTCTCATGTGTTCAGTTTAAACCAGTGTGTCTCATGTGTTCAGTTTAAACCAGTGTGTCTCATGTGTTCAGTTCAAAACCAGTGTGTCTCATGTGTTCAGTTTAAACCAGTGTGTCTCATGTGTTCAGTTTAAACCAGTGTGTCTCATGTGTTCAGTTTAAAACCAGTATGTCTCATGTGTTCAGTGTAAACCAGTGTGTCTCATGTGTTCAGTTTTAAACCAGTGTGTCTCATGTGTTCAGTTCAAAACCAGTGTGTCTCATGTGTTCAGTTTAAACCAGTGTGTCTCATGTGTTCAGTTTAAACCAGTGTGTCTCATGTGTTCAGTTTAAAACCAGTATGTCTCATGTGTTCAGTGTAAACCAGTGTGTCTCATGTGTTCAGTTTTAAACCAGTGTGTCTCATGTGTTCAGTTTTAAACCAGTATGTCTCATGTGTTCAGTTTAAACCAGTGTGTCTCATGTGTTCAGTTTAAACCAGTGTGTCTCATGTGTTCAGTTTAAAACCAGTGTGTCTCATGTGTTCAGTTTAAACCAGTGTGTCTCATTTGTTCAGTTTAAACCAGTGTGTCTCATTTGTTCAGTTTAAACCAGTGTGTCTCATGTGTTCAGTTTAAAACCAGTGTGTCTCATGTGTTCAGTTTTAAACCAGTGTGTCTCATGTGTTCAGTTTTAAACCAGTGTGTCTCATGTGTTCAGTTTAAACCAGTGTGTCTCATGTGTTCAGTTTAAAACCAGTATGTCTCATGTGTTCAGTTTAAAACCAGTGTGTCTCATGTGTTCAGTTTAAACCAGTGTGTCTCATGTGTTCAGTTTAAAACCAGTGTGTCTCATGTGTTCAGTTTTAAACCAGTGTGTCTCATGTGTTCAGTTTTAAACCAGTGTGTCTCATGTGTTCAGTTTAAACCAGTGTGTCTCATGTGTTCAGTTTAAAACCAGTATGTCTCATGTGTTCAGTTTAAAACCAGTGTGTCTCATGTGTTCAGTTTAAACCAGTATGTCTCATGTGTTCAGTTTAAAACCAGTATGTCTCATGTGTTCAGTTTAAACCAGTGTGTCTCATGTGTTCAGTTTAAACCAGTGTGTCTCATGTGTTCAGTTCAAAACCAGTGTGTCTCATGTGTTCAGTTTAAACCAGTGTGTCTCATGTGTTCAGTTTAAACCAGTGTGTCTCATGTGTTCAGTTTAAAACCAGTGTGTCTCATGTGTTCAGTGTAAACCAGTGTGTCTCATTTGTTCAGTTTTAAACCAGTGTGTCTCATGTGTTCAGTTTTAAACCAGTATGTCTCATGTGTTCAGTTTAAACCAGTGTGTCTCATGTGTTCAGTTTAAACCAGTGTGTCTCATGTGTTCAGTTTAAACCAGTGTGTCTCATGTGTTCAGTTTAAACCAGTGTGTCTCATTTGTTCAGTTTAAACCAGTGTGTCTCATTTGTTCAGTTTAAACCAGTGTGTCTCATGTGTTCAGTTTAAAACCAGTGTGTCTCATGTGTTCAGTTTTAAACCAGTGTGTCTCATGTGTTCAGTTTTAAACCAGTGTGTCTCATGTGTTCAGTTTAAACCAGTGTGTCTCATTTGTTCAGTTTAAACCAGTGTGTCTCATTTGTTCAGTTTAAACCAGTGTGTCTCATGTGTTCAGTTTAAAACCAGTGTGTCTCATGTGTTCAGTTCAAAACCAGTGTGTCTCATGTGTTCAGTTTAAACCAGTGTGTCTCATGTGTTCAGTTTAAACCAGTGTGTCTCATTTGTTCAGTTTAAACCAGTGTGTCTCATTTGTTCAGTTTAAACCAGTGTGTCTCATGTGTTCAGTTTAAAACCAGTGTGTCTCATGTGTTCAGTTTTAAACCAGTGTGTCTCATGTGTTCAGTTTTAAACCAGTGTGTCTCATGTGTTCAGTTTAAACCAGTGTGTCTCAGGTGTTCAGTTTAAAACCAGTATGTCTCATGTGTTCAGTTTAAAACCAGTATGTCTCATGTGTTCAGTTTAAACCAGTGTGTCTCATGTGTTCAGTTTAAACCAGTGTGTCTCATGTGTTCAGTTCAAAACCAGTGTGTCTCATGTGTTCAGTTTAAACCAGTGTGTCTCATGTGTTCAGTTTAAACCAGTGTGTCTCATGTGTTCAGTTTAAAACCAGTGTGTCTCATGTGTTCAGTTTAAACCAGTGTGTCTCATGTGTTCAGTTTTAAACCAGTATGTCTCATGTGTTCAGTTTAAACCAGTATGTCTCATGTGTTCAGTTTAAAATCAGTATGTCTCATGTGTTCAGTTTTAAACCAGTGTGTCTCATGTGTTCAGTTTAAACCAATGTGTCTCATGTGTTCAGTTTAAACCAGTGTGTCTCATGTGTTCAGTTTAAACCAGTGTGTCTCATGTGTTCAGTTTAAAACCAGTGTGTCTCATGTGTTCAGTTTAAAACCAGTGTGTCTCATTTGTTCAGTTTAAACCAGTGTGTCTCATGTGTTCAGTTTAAAACCAGTGTGTCTCATGTGTTCAGTTTTAAACCAGTGTGTCTCATGTGTTCAGTTTTAAACCAGTGTGTCTCATGTGTTCAGTTTAAACCAGTGTGTCTCAAGTGTTCAGTTTAAAACCAGTATGTCTCATGTGTTCAGTTTAAAACCAGTGTGTCTCATGTGTTCAGTTTAAAACCAGTATGTCTCATGTGTTCAGTTTAAAACCAGTATGTCTCATGTGTTCAGTTTAAAACCAGTGTGTCTCATGTGTTCAGTTTAAACCAGTTTGTCTCATGTGTTCAGTTTAAACCAGTGTGTCTCATGTGTTCAGTTTAAACCAGTGTGTCTCATGTGTTCAGTTCAAAACCAGTGTGTCTCATGTGTTCAGTTTAAACCAGTGTGTCTCATGTGTTCAGTTTAAACCAGTGTGTCTCATGTGTTCAGTTTAAAACCAGTATGTCTCATGTGTTCAGTGTAAACCAGTGTGTCTCATGTGTTCAGTTTTAAACCAGTGTGTCTCATGTGTTCAGTTCAAAACCAGTGTGTCTCATGTGTTCAGTTTAAACCAGTGTGTCTCATGTGTTCAGTTTAAACCAGTGTGTCTCATGTGTTCAGTTTAAAACCAGTATGTCTCATGTGTTCAGTGTAAACCAGTGTGTCTCATGTGTTCAGTTTTAAACCAGTGTGTCTCATGTGTTCAGTTTTAAACCAGTATGTCTCATGTGTTCAGTTTAAACCAGTGTGTCTCATGTGTTCAGTTTAAACCAGTGTGTCTCATGTGTTCAGTTTAAAACCAGTGTGTCTCATGTGTTCAGTTTAAACCAGTGTGTCTCATTTGTTCAGTTTAAACCAGTGTGTCTCATTTGTTCAGTTTAAACCAGTGTGTCTCATGTGTTCAGTTTAAAACCAGTGTGTCTCATGTGTTCAGTTTTAAACCAGTGTGTCTCATGTGTTCAGTTTTAAACCAGTGTGTCTCATGTGTTCAGTTTAAACCAGTGTGTCTCATGTGTTCAGTTTAAAACCAGTATGTCTCATGTGTTCAGTTTAAAACCAGTGTGTCTCATGTGTTCAGTTTAAACCAGTGTGTCTCATGTGTTCAGTTTAAAACCAGTGTGTCTCATGTGTTCAGTTTTAAACCAGTGTGTCTCATGTGTTCAGTTTTAAACCAGTGTGTCTCATGTGTTCAGTTTAAACCAGTGTGTCTCATGTGTTCAGTTTAAAACCAGTATGTCTCATGTGTTCAGTTTAAAACCAGTGTGTCTCATGTGTTCAGTTTAAACCAGTATGTCTCATGTGTTCAGTTTAAAACCAGTATGTCTCATGTGTTCAGTTTAAACCAGTGTGTCTCATGTGTTCAGTTTAAACCAGTGTGTCTCATGTGTTCAGTTCAAAACCAGTGTGTCTCATGTGTTCAGTTTAAACCAGTGTGTCTCATGTGTTCAGTTTAAACCAGTGTGTCTCATGTGTTCAGTTTAAAACCAGTGTGTCTCATGTGTTCAGTGTAAACCAGTGTGTCTCATTTGTTCAGTTTTAAACCAGTGTGTCTCATGTGTTCAGTTTTAAACCAGTATGTCTCATGTGTTCAGTTTAAACCAGTGTGTCTCATGTGTTCAGTTTAAACCAGTGTGTCTCATGTGTTCAGTTTAAAACCAGTGTGTCTCATGTGTTCAGTTTAAACCAGTGTGTCTCATTTGTTCAGTTTAAACCAGTGTGTCTCATTTGTTCAGTTTAAACCAGTGTGTCTCATGTGTTCAGTTTAAAACCAGTGTGTCTCATGTGTTCAGTTTTAAACCAGTGTGTCTCATGTGTTCAGTTTTAAACCAGTGTGTCTCATGTGTTCAGTTTAAACCAGTGTGTCTCAGGTGTTCAGTTTAAAACCAGTATGTCTCATGTGTTCAGTTTAAAACCAGTGTGTCTCATGTGTTCAGTTTAAAACCAGTATGTCTCATGTGTTCAGTTTAAAACCAGTATGTCTCATGTGTTCAGTTTAAAACCAGTGTGTCTCATGTGTTCAGTTTAAACCAGTGTGTCTCATGTGTTCAGTTTTAAACCAGTATGTCTCATGTGTTCAGTTTAAACCAGTATGTCTCATGTGTTCAGTTTTAAACCAGTGTGTCTCATGTGTTCAGTTTAAACCAATGTGTCTCATGTGTTCAGTTTAAACCAATGTGTCTCATGTGTTCAGTTTAAACCAGTGTGTCTCATGTGTTCAGTTTAAACCAGTGTGTCTCATGTGTTCAGTTTAAACCAGTGTGTCTCATGTGTTCAGTTTAAAACCAGTGTGTCTCATGTGTTCAGTTTAAAACCAGTGTGTCTCATTTGTTCAGTTTAAACCAGTGTGTCTCATGTGTTCAGTTTTAAACCAGTGTGTCTCATGTGTTCAGTTTAAAACCAGTATGTCTCATGTGTTCAGTTTAAAACCAGTGTGTCTCATGTGTTCAGTTTAAACCAGTATGTCTCATGTGTTCAGTTTAAAACCAGTATGTCTCATGTGTTCAGTTTAAACCAGTGTGTTTCATGTGTTCAGTTTAAACCAGTGTGTCTCATGTGTTCAGTTTAAACCAGTATGTCTCATGTGTTCAGTTTTAAACCAGTGTGTCTCATGTGTTCAGTTTAAACCAATGTGTCTCATGTGTTCAGTTTAAACCAATGTGTCTCATGTGTTCAGTTTAAACCAGTGTGTCTCATGTGTTCAGTTTAAACCAGTGTGTCTCATGTGTTCAGTTTAAACCAGTGTGTCTCATGTGTTCAGTTTAAAACCAGTGTGTCTCATGTGTTCAGTTTAAAACCAGTGTGTCTCATTTGTTCAGTTTAAACCAGTGTGTCTCATGTGTTCAGTTTTAAACCAGTGTGTCTCATGTGTTCAGTTTAAAACCAGTATGTCTCATGTGTTCAGTTTAAAACCAGTGTGTCTCATGTGTTCAGTTTAAACCAGTATGTCTCATGTGTTCAGTTTAAAACCAGTATGTCTCATGTGTTCAGTTTAAACCAGTGTGTCTCATGTGTTCAGTTTAAACCAGTGTGTCTCATGTGTTCAGTTTAAACCAGTGTGTCTCATGTGTTCAGTTTAAACCAGTGTGTCTCATGTGCTCAGTTTAAAACCAGTGTGTCTCATGTGTTCAGTTTAAACCAGTGTGTCTCATGTGTTCAGTTTAAAACCAGTTTGTCTCATTTGTTCAGTTTAAACCAGTGTGTCTCATGTGTTCAATTTAAAACCAGTGTGTCTCATGTGTTCAGTTTTAAACCAGTGTGTCTCATGTGTTCAGTTTTAAACCAGTGTGTCTCATGTGTTCAGTTTAAACCAGTGTGTCTCATGTGTTCAGTTTAAAACCAGTGTGTCTCATGTGTTCAGTTTAAAACCAGTGTGTCTCATTTGTTCAGTTTAAACCAGTGTGTCTCATGTGTTCAGTTTAAAACCAGTGTGTCTCATGTGTTCAGTTTTAAACCAGTGTGTCTCATGTGTTCAGTTTTAAACCAGTGTGTCTCATGTGTTCAGTTTAAAACCAGTGTGTCTCATGTGTTCAGTTTAAAACCAGTGTGTCTCATGTGTTCAGTTTAAAACCAGTATGTCTCATGTGTTCAGTTTAAAACCAGTGTGTCTCATGTGTTCAGTTTAAACCAGTTTGTCTCATGTGTTCAGTTTAAACCAGTGTGTCTCATGTGTTCAGTTTAAACCAGTGTGTCTCATGTGTTCAGTTTAAACCAGTGTGTCTCATGTGTTCAGTTTAAACCAGTGTGTCTCATGTGTTCAGTTTTAAACCAGTGTGTCTTATGTGTTGAGTTTAAACCAGTGTGTCTCATGTGTTCAGTTTAAACCAGTGTGTCTCATGTGTTCAGTTTTAAACCAGTGTGTCTCATGTGTTCAGTTTAAACCAGTGTGTCTCATGTGTTCAGTTTTAAACCAGTGTGTCTCAGTGTGACACTACGAGTCAAAGCATAAATGTTTTGATCAAACGTACCCACTCACATCTGAAATGAAGTCACAGATAATAAACAATCTAAGAGCTCAATATGATCAGAATCCTGACATGAATTCATGACCAACAATGATGTTAACAGAGAGAATAGAGCTCGTTCCAACAACCACAGAGACAGTCCTACACACAAAGAAAACTGGTAATAATGCATGCACTGCTAGTCATAATAGCATGTACTGGAGCTGGTCATAATATCAAGCACCAGGGCCTTTCGTCACAACCTTACGTCACTAACAAAGTTGATAAAGAGATCCCTTTTCTCTGGTGTTAGAGAGAGCATGGGCTGACCAGAAGTCAAATGTCACTTAATGTGAATTTTCTCACCTTGCAGTCATCGCAGTGTTCAGATTTGTCTCCCTCTTTACAGGGACATTTGTCACAGCTGTCACAGTGCTGTAAAAAGACACATATAGTTAGGAAGAAATCTGGAGTTGGCAGAGTTAGAAAGGACAGAGTGGACATGTTTAGAGGACAGGATTGGATGTACGTATGTACTACTTCTATTTCAATGCGTAATGAAACAAACTTCAGTTAGTCATTTAGTTCCCATCACCACACATTGTTATGTTTTAATTTATGATTTCACGTCACATCATTTTGTGAAGGTCTCTAGTCTTCTGACTTAGCTTTAATAACAACATCAAATTTCTCTAAATCATTTGAGACCTACCTCACAGAATTCACAATATGAGCACACAGAGCCCTTGTGATAAGCCCCATCCTCGTCATCGTCATCGTCGTCGTCGTCATCATCATCATCATCATCATCGTCATCATCATCATCATCATCATCATCATCTGCACATAATATTGATAGTAAACGTATGAATTTTAAACTAAAATACATGAAAAGATCAAACTGTCAACAGTGCTTTAAATGTACACCATTATGACAGTGTAAACATTGAATGATATGGTATATTTGTTTTAGTCTGTGAGAAAGATGAAAAAATAATAAAAATTGTCAGAATAAAGTCATAATTCTGGATTAAATTGAGGGAAATACGTTTTTTTGTTTTATTTTATTTTTTACAAATTTTCCTCAGAATTAAGGCAATAATTTAAAATATCAAGAATAGCCCAGTTTTCTTGGCTACAGGCCAAATTGTGTGTGAATTACAAACTGAAAGTGTTTTGAATAGAGTGTACTGAACACTGCCAGCAAACATTTTTCATGGTTGTTAATCCTGGCAGAGGTGTAAACACAGACGTGCATCTGTGCCGACTTTTGAGGCTGCAGATGGTGGTCTGGATTACATTAGAGTGGACATAATAATAAATACATAAATAGATCATGTAAAAAGCACCTTTCAGTGCAAAACAGAATCACCAATCGAGCAAAGAGGACACCTGTCAAGGGCTTTTGTGTCAGGACAGTTTGAAGGCTAGAGTAGGTGTATATCTGGAGCTGTGTGCTGTGTCAACTCTACATGATGGGTGGAGATTGGAGGGAGGATAGTTGTGGCCTCACAGTTTACAATTCTGTGACTACTGTAAGGTAATTGCATCACATTGCATTGTGTTACAGGTGCTTCTATTTTCTGCTCAGTGGCCATTTAGCTTCATCTCATTCATTTCATTTTTGACTCAAAGCTGTAATTTGAAAAGTTCATGTTCAATTTAAACCAACAGTGGCGGAAGATGTATGCAGATCCTTTACTTTAGTAAAAGTAGCTATAGCACCATGTAAATATATTTAATTACAAGTAAAAGTAGTGCATTCAAAATGTCATTTAATTGAAATTATGAAAGTATTATCAGCTGTCAAATGTACTTAACTTATTAGTCAAAGTACTTATTATGCAGCAGAATGACTCCTGACCATATAACTTTACTGTATATTATAGTAGTGGAATATTGTTACATTAACTCTCATTCTACAAACACACAAGGACTACTGACCAGGTACCACCTGTCCATCAGGACTACAACATTCACCCTGATGACAGGTCTACCATGTAAGGAACCACCTGTCCATCAGGACTACAACATTCACACTGATGACAGGTCTACCATGTAAGGTACCACCTGTCCATCAGGACGACAACATTCACACTGATGACAGGTCTACCATGTAAGGTACCACCTGTCTACCATGTAAGGTACCACCTGTCTACCATGTAAGGTACCACCTGTCCATCAGGACTACAACATTCACACTCTGATGACAGGTCTACCATGTAAGGAACCACCTGTCATGTAAGGTACCACCTGTCCATCAGGACTACAACATTCACACCCTGATGACAGGTCTACCATGTAAGGAACCACCTGTCCATCAGGACTACAACATTCACACCCGCTAGTAGGGCCCTCCGGGACACTTGTCATACATTTATATTGGCCGAATATCCCAAAACCGACCTTTTTTGGCGTCCCCTACGGGGCATTTAGAGGTCCGCTAAAAATCGGATGAGTGCGGGTTCAAACAACATATTTTCTCTAGTTTCAGGTGGGAAAAAATGGTTCCCGTAGGTCCCAGGACGGCTCGGGAATAAATTCCCAAAGTTTGGGAACAGTGTGCCCAATTGTCCCTTTATGGCGACTGTCCACCAGGGGGCAAGTGAGTTTTGCCGTTTGGGCCAAAAATGGACATTTGGGGAGGGACAACGTGTACAAAAAGGGACAATTGGGGCCTATCGGCCCAATTGTCCCTTTTTGGCCCCATTGACCCCCCCAAATGGCACAATTGCAGCCAATCGTCCTTTGCCAATTGGGACAAAAAGGGACAATTGGGGAGCCAAAAGGGCCAAAAAGGGACACTTCGGGGGCACGTTTGGAGGGATTTGGAAATTATTTTAAATGATCAATAACTCCTTAACTGAGCATCCGATCGATCTGAAATCAATATTTCTTGGATCAGCATGAAATTGTAGGATATTGGCATTTTGGGCCAAAAAGGGACAATTGGGTTGGAACAATTGGGTATCACTTTTTTCCCATTCAAATGGATGAGAAGTGTCCCCGGATCCCAATTGTCCCTTTTTGGCCCAAAATTCCTCGATGCCATCAGGGCCAAAAAGGGACAATTGGGTTGGGACAATTCAGGTTAATTTGGGCCCATGTTAATGGATGAGAAGTGTCCGCGGACATTTCTCATACATTTGCATTGGCCCAATTGTCCTAACCCAATTGTCCCTTTTTGGCCCAAAAGTCCTCGATGCCATCAGGGCCAAAAAGGGACAATTGGGTCTGGACGAATGGGCCAAAAAGGGACAATTGGGTTAGGACGAATGGGCCAAAAACGGACATTTGGGGGGCCAAAATGGTCAAAAAGGGACAATTCGGGGGCGAGAGCCGTGGGATTTGGATCAATTAATAAATCGCCAATAACTCCTTAACTGATCATCCTATTGATCTGAAATTAATATTTCTCGGACCAGCATTAAATTGTACGAAATCGGCATTTTGGGTCAAAAAGGGACAATTGGGTTGGGACTATCAAGCCGTAATTTAGCCCGCCCTTTGGGCTAGGCGGCCTATTGAGCAGACCAGCCCCTTCGGGCTAGCCAGCACTTCGAGCTAGGGTCCTTAATATCTCCCCAGCCCTTCGGGCTGAGGAGATATTGGCTGGGAAAGTTGGGCCAAAAAGGGACAATTGGGACAGGACAATTGGGTCAAAAACGGACAATTCGGTTAGGACAATTGGGTATTAATTCACTCCAATGTTAATGGATGAGAAGTGTCCCTTTTTGGACTTATAAGGTTTCCCTTGTAAATCAACCAAAAACGGACATTTCTCATCCATTTGAATGGGAAAAAATTGAGGCCAATTGTCCCAGCTTTTACCCGAAAAAAGTGCTCCGAAATCACGGAGGTTTGGGGGCAAATTGGCCCGAATTTTACCCGGAAAAAGTGCTCCAAATCCCCGCAGGGTTCGAGGACAATTCGCGGTACAGTTTAGGGGCAAATGTCCCTTTTTTACCCCGACAAAAGTGCTCCAAAACCCCGCAGGGTTTGGGGACAATTTGCAGTAAAGTTTAGGGGCAAATGTCCCGACTTTTACCCGGACAAATGTGCTCCAAATTCACGGAGGTTTGGGGGGCGATTTTCCCGAATTTTACCCGGAAAAAGGGCTCCAAATCCCCGCAGGGTTTGGGGACATTTCGCGGTACATTTTAGGGCCAAATGTCCCGATTTTTACCCGGAAAAAAGTGCTCCAAATTCACGGAGGTCTGGAGGGGCTATTGTCCCACATTCTACCCGGAAAAAGAGCTCCAAAGCCCCGCAGGGGCCGGAGACAATTCGCGGTAAACTTTTAGGGGCAAATGTCCCTTTTTTACCGGGAAAAAAGTGCTCCAAATTCCTGACACTAATTTTACCCGGAAAAAGAGCTCCGAAGCCCCGCAAAAGTGGGGGACAATTCGTGGTAATCCGGGCCCATTGAAATGTATGAGAAATGTCCCTTTTTACAACTTCCCTTATTTTGACGAAAAATTGACATTTCTGATTTATGCTTATAGCCCTACTGTCCCGGCCAATATCTCATCAATACAATGGGCTAGGATGCCGAAAAATTAACGCCACCATCTCCACCATGTACAGATCATATGGTATGAAAATTGGACGGATTGGACAAAGTTTAGATTTTAAATTTGTCAGCCAAATCAGACAAAATCAACATTTTGGCTTTTCGAGTCAAAAATCAAGGCTATTTTTCAAATTTCAGATTCATATTCCATAGAAATCCGGAGATATTGCTTGGGACAGTTGGGCCAAAAAAGGCCATTTGGGGAGGGTCATAAGGGTACAAAAGGGACAATTGGGTTAGGACAATTGGGTATCAATTTACTCCAATGTTAATGTATGAGAAATGTCCCTTTTCTGGAAACTTCCCTTATCGAGCCAAAAAGGGACACTTCTCATACATTAACATTGGAGAGAATTAATACCCAATTGTCCTAACCCAATTGTCCCTTTTTTTCTCATTTGGCCCTTTTGGTCTCATCTCCTCCGAGCCCGGATCCGACTGTATGAAAATGAAAAGGATTGGAGAAAATAATTTTTTTTAAAGGAGGACTACGGGTCGGGAGGGGGCAGCCCGTCGGGCTGGCAGTCACAGGCCAGCCCTTCGGGCTGGCAGGGAGGAGCCAGCCCAAAGGGCTGGCTGGAAAACCAGCCCAAAGGGCTGAGGGCCAGCCCAAAGGGCTGGCAGGGGCCAGCCCTTTGGGCTGGCTGGGAGGGGCCAGCCCTTCGGGCTGGCAGGGAGGTCCCAGACCTTCGGGCTGGGAAATTTGGGGTTTCCCCAGGCCAAAAACGGCCATTTCCCATTCATTTTCATGCTTTGTACCCAAATGTCCCAAATGCCAGATGGTCACTTATCCACTTTCGGGTCTCATTTTCGAGTACTTTTAAACAAGGTAACGTAACGGATCTTTTTCATATTCAAAGAGGGTCATCTCAGCTTTAAATGCCTAAAGTTTGGTACAAATTGATGCAGGTTAAGGTCCTCAAAAACGGGCCAAATGGGCCATTTGGTGCGTTATTCCCTTATCCTCGCCGAAATTTGACTTGTGATCAAAACGGCATAAAAGCCAAAATATTGGTCCTAGAGACCCCAGATTTTCAACATGTGTACTGTACAAGCCCTGTAATAAGCTCATTTTGCCAAAAATCCGGTAAAAATCAGACAAGTTTTGGATTTCTGGATCAAACTCGGGACATAGCAAAAAACAAGTTTTGAAAAGGATAAGTTTGATAATAGATTTTGGGCTAAATCAAGCACCTTTTTTTTCTAAACAACTTAGAAACCTGATTTTTTAGTATGTTGTAGACAGGCCCAAATGGGTCACTTTTATGTAAAATGGGAACATTTTGACCTTATTTTGCCTATTTAGGAAGAGGGACAGGAGGTCCAATTTTGCTTTCCCCGAAAATGAATGGGAAAGAATAGGCCAAATGTCCCTCATTCAAACAGTCATAACTCATCAGGATATGGTTCAAAATTGATGAAAATTACAGGGAATCTTCAATTTGACCACTTGAATAAGCCCACAAAATAGCAAGTTTGTAGTCCTTTGCTAAAGCTAACTTTCTATAGCAACATGCTAATGAGATAAAACCAAGTGATTCTTAAAGGCAGTCATCTCAGGGACCAGTCCTGCGGGCTGAGAGGGGCCAGCCCTTTGGGCTGGCTGGGAAGGGCCAGCCCTTCGGGCTGGCTGGGAGGGGCCAGCCCTTCGGGCTGGCTGGGAGGGGCCAGCCCTTTGGGCTGGCTGGTAGGGGCCAGCCCTTTGGGCTGGCAGGGAGGGGCCAGCCCTTTGGGCTGGCTGGTAGGGGCCAGCCCTTCGGGCTGGCAGGGAGGAGCCAGCCCATCATACCATGGCTTCCAATAGAATTTTTGATGAAAATGCACTATTTTAGCCATTTTGGACTTAATCTGACACTTCCCTACATTTTGCATGAAAGTAGTGCTTAAAAGTCAAAAAATGACCCATTTGTCCCTTGGTAAGGCACCATCCTATATTTTGCATGAAAGTAGTGCTAAAAGTCAGAAAATGACCCATTTGTCCCTTGGCAATCATAATCCTAATTTTTGCATGAAAGTAATGGTCAAAAGTCATGATTCGACCCATTTGTCCCTTTGGTTAAAGTCATTCCTATGTTTTGAATGGGAATAGTGCTGAAAAGTCCCAATACTACCCATTTGGCAGCATGTACAAGTACTTCCTTGTTACTACATGACCTTTGACCTCTTGTGTCCTAATGGCAGCCAATCGGCAAAAACGTAAATGAATATCCTTAATATTCAATGGTAGTTGTACTTGAAAGACAGTTTCGACCCCAATCGGCAGTAAATACTAGTACTGCTTGTGCTAATCATCACAGTAGTACTCGAAAGCCATATATGTACCATTGTGGCAGTATTTACTGCCAATTCTTATGTTCGCAGTTCAAGTAGTATGCAAAACACAGTATACACCCCATTTGGCCCAAAAAGTCCAGTACGTGGTCCAATACTGACCCCCACAGGAAAAGTACCACTGGGCCGCCGTGTGCCCTATCGTCCCTTTATGCCCCCACTGACACAATGTAATGTCCTACAAATGGCCAACGCATGCCTTCCGGGGGCACTTTCTGCCATGGCCCATAGACGGCCTATTCATAAGTTGGGACATAAAGCTGTAATTCCCTAGCCTGATGATGACAGGTCTACCATGTAAGGTACCACCTGTCTACCATGTAAGGAACCACCTGTCCATCAGGACTACAACATTCACACCCTGATGACAGGTCTACCATGTAAGGTACCACCTGTCCATCAGGACTACAACATTCACACCCTGATGACAGGTCTACCATGTAAGGTACCACCTGTCCATCAGGACTACAACATTCACACCCTGATGACAGGTCTACCATGTAAGGAACCACCTGTCCATCAGGACTACAACATTCACACTGATGACAGGTCTACCATGTAAGGTACCACCTGTCTACCATGTAAGGTATCACCTGTCTACCATGTAAGGTACCACCTGTCCACCAGGACTACAACATTCACACCCTGATGACAGTTCTACCATGTAAGGTACCACCTGTCTACCATGTAAGGAACCACCTGTCCATCAGGACTACAACATTCACACTCTGATGACAGGTCTACCATGTAAGGAACCAACTGTCTACCATGTAAGGTACCACCTGTCCATCAGGACTACAACATTCACACCCTGATGACAGGTCTACCATGTAAGGTACCACCTGTCTACCATGTAAGGTATCACCTGTCTACCATGTAAGGTACCACCTGTCCATCAGGACTACAACATTCACACCCTGATGACAGGTCTACCATGTAAGGTACCACCTGTCTACCATGTAAGGTATCACCTGTCTACCATGTAAGGTACCACCTGTCCATCAGGACTACAACATTCACACTCTGATGACAGGTCTACCATGTAAAGAACCAACTGTCCATCAGGACTACAACATTCACACCCTGATGACAGGTCTACCATGTAAGGAACCACCTGTCCATCAGGACTACAACATTCACACTGATGACAGGTCTACCATGTAAGGAACCACCTGTCCATGACGACTACAACATTCACACCCTGATGACAGGTCTACCATGTAAGGAACCACCTGTCCATCAGGACTACAACATTCACCCTGATGACAGGTCTACCATGTAAGGAACCACCTGTCCATCAGGACTACAACATTCACACCCTGATGACAGGTCTACCATGTAAGGAACCACCTGTCCATCAGGACTACAACATTCACCCTGATGACAGGTCTACCATGTAAGGAACCACCTGTCCATCAGGACTACAACATTCACACTCTGATGACAGGTCTACCATGTAAGGAACCACCTGTCCATCAGGACTACAACATTC